>NC_053394.1:369337315-369373360 GCF_905171765.1 Bufo bufo | reverse complement strand
GGCTATATGTCTGGGGAGAAGGACATCTTTATTGTTTGAGAACAGGCGATATGTGGAAAATTTCAAAAATATCAATTAAAATTAACATTTTATACCAGCAGGGGGGTTAGGTTCAAGCCAACTAGGGAAACAACTATTTAAGAAGAAAATATATACTTTTTAAGCTGATGAATAGTAAGGAAATAGAAATTCATATTATTACGTTGTGCAATGTATTATTTTCCTTTCAATGTGATAAATGTTATAGTAATTATGTGTTTTCTTTCTTTGTTTTTTATTTTGTTTTGTGGAAGCAGGTTGGCCAAACTAAGGCACTCACTTTACTTTAACATATAGTAAGTGCTTTCTGTTTGGTTTATCTGAATACTCCATTTCTTATTAGCATCAGCCCAAATCCTTTTGAAGAAACTTTATGAAATAGCCTATCAAAACAACTATAACTCATAATATTCACAAATCTATGTGAGTTATTCATCACAATAGGGGAAACAGGTAGGCCAAACCAAGGCACTCACTTTACTTTGAAATACAGTAAGTGCTTTCTTTTTGGTTCATCTGAATTCACCATTTTTATCAGCATGACCCTCGAGTATTTTGAAGAAACTACATAGAAGAGTGTACCATTAAAAGATCAGCTCTAACTTATATTCTATTCTAATTTGGTGAACAGAAACTATGTGTAAGTTATGTACCACAATAGGGGAACCATAGGCTAAACCATGCATTTGCTTTGCTTTAAAGTATACTAAGTGCTGTCTGTTTTGTTTACCGGAATACCACCATACCTCCTAATTATTGTCCTAAGTTGTCTATAAAAGGAGAGATCTAACAATTTTGTCTCTTCCCAACAATTGTCATTCAACAGGCATAATTTTTTTTAAAGAAAAAAGATGGCTAATATAGGAAAAAAGTTATACTAGAGTAAATCCTTCAAAAGAAAATTGTACTTTCAAACATTTTAAAGCAGGCATAAATATGATAATTTACATTTGACAATTATGATGCATATTCAGTCTCTAGTATATTTTAACATTTGAATAGATCCACTTCATTGTCAAAAATCCAGCCTAAACAGTCTTATAGTTAGGTAAATTAAGGGTGGGGTACATAGCTAATGAATGTTTGAGAGTTTTATGGTTTAGGCTGATAAAAAGGGAAGCTATTACTGATGATCTGACAGGCAGTAAGGAGTAAGCCAAAGAAGGATGTCCCTATTAATTTTTAAGTGTTTGTTTTATTTTCAGAGACAATTTTTCTGCTATGGCCACTATATATTTATGATAAATTACCATGGTTTTTCATCATAAAATATCACTCTCAAAGTGTAAAAAGATTTTCTCTTAAGATTTACTATGTTAACTATAGAAAAAATACTTTGATATTAATTAACTTAGTAATGCAAGCTAGAGTTTCTTGCTTCAACATAGCTTAGATAGTTCAGGATTTGTTATATTCTGAGAGCGTTGCCAATAATCTGTTTTACTAAATACTAAATGGTAACAGGCAGTCTAAACTGAGGCATTTCCTTGAATTTTAAGTATCAGTAAGTGCTTTTTGTTTGGTTCATCTGAACTCCATGAATCCAAATCATTTTCATTATTCTGAACTTTTTAACTCAATTCACTTTTAAGACCTTCTTGACTTTTTACTTAATATATATGCATTCTGTATTTTTATTATATATTTAACATGGTAGTAGGCCAGCTGAACTTAGGCACTAACTGTTTCATGAAATCAGGTAAGTGCTTTCTGTTTGGTTAGTCTGCTCGCCATGAATCTTCTTCATTTCAGATATCATATATGTTTTGGAACTCAAATGCTATTTTATTGGCAGATATGGAAACTACTAATTGCTTCTAGTTTAATAATCTACCTTGTGAAAGATTAGAACGTTTAAGGAATATAGGTTATCAGATAAGATATTGTTAGGTTATAAAACCAAAAAGGAAGAAAATATTTTGGGCTATATGTCTGGGGAGAAGGACATCTTTATTGTTTGAGAACAGGCGATATGTGGAAAATTTCAAAAATATCAATTAAAATTAACATTTTATACCAGCAGGGGGGTTAGGTTCAAGCCAACTAGGGAAACAACTATTTAAGAAGAAAATATATACTTTTTAAGCTGATGAATAGTAAGGAAATAGAAATTCATATTATTACGTTGTGCAATGTATTATTTTCCTTTCAATGTGATAAATGTTATAGTAATTATGTGTTTTCTTTCTTTGTTTTTTATTTTGTTTTGTGGAAGCAGGTTGGCCAAACTAAGGCACTCACTTTACTTTAACATATAGTAAGTGCTTTCTGTTTGGTTTATCTGAATACTCCATTTCTTATTAGCATCAGCCCAAATCCTTTTGAAGAAACTTTATGAAATAGCCTATCAAAACAACTATAACTCATAATATTCACAAATCTATGTGAGTTATTCATCACAATAGGGGAAACAGGTAGGCCAAACCAAGGCACTCACTTTACTTTGAAATACAGTAAGTGCTTTCTTTTTGGTTCATCTGAATTCACCATTTTTATCAGCATGACCCTCGAGTATTTTGAAGAAACTACATAGAAGAGTATACCATTAAAAGATCAGCTCTAACTTATATTCTATTCTAATTTGGTGAACAGAAACTATGTGTAAGTTATGTACCACAATAGGGGAACCATAGGCTAAACCATGCATTTGCTTTGCTTTAAAGTATACTAAGTGCTGTCTGTTTTGTTTACCGGAATACCACCATACCTCCTAATTATTGTCCTAAGTTGTCTATAAAAGGAGAGATCTAACAATTTTGTCTCTTCCCAACAATTGTCATTCAACAGGCATAATTTTTTTTAAGAAAAAAGATGGCTAATATAGGAAAAAAGTTATACTAGAGTAAATCCTTCAAAAGAAAATTGTACTTTCAAACATTTTAAAGCAGGCATAAATATGATAATTTACATTTGACAATTATGATGCATATTCAGTCTCTAGTATATTTTAACATTTGAATAGATCCACTTCATTGTCAAAAATCCAGCCTAAACAGTCTTATAGTTAGGTAAATTAAGGGTGGGGTACATAGCTAATGAATGTTTGAGAGTTTTATGGTTTAGGCTGATAAAAAGGGAAGCTATTACTGATGATCTGACAGGCAGTAAGGAGTAAGCCAAAGAAGGATGTCCCTATTAATTTTTAAGTGTTTGTTTTATTTTCAGAGACAATTTTTCTGCTATGGCCACTATATATTTATGATAAATTACCATGGTTTTTCATCATAAAATATCACTCTCAAAGTGTAAAAAGATTTTCTCTTAAGATTTACTATGTTAACTATAGAAAAAATACTTTTATATTAATTAACTTAGTAATGCAAGCTAGAGTTTCTTGCTTCAACATAGCTTAGATAGTTCAGGATTTGTTATATTCTGAGAGCGTTGCCAATAATCTGTTTTACTAAATACTAAATGGTAACAGGCAGTCTAAACTGAGGCATTTCCTTGAATTTTAAGTATCAGTAAGTGCTTTTTGTTTGGTTCATCTGAACTCCATGAATCCAAATCATTTTCATTATTCTGAACTTTTTAACTCAATTCACTTTTAAGACCTTCTTGACTTTTTACTTAATATATATGCATTCTGTATTTTTATTATATATTTAACATGGTAGTAGGCCAGCTGAACTTAGGCACTAACTGTTTCATGAAATCAGGTAAGTGCTTTCTGTTTGGTTAGTCTGCTCGCCATGAATCTTCTTCATTTCAGATATCATATATGTTTTGGAACTCAAATGCTATTTTATTGGCAGATATGGAAACTACTAATTGCTTCTAGTTTAATAATCTACCTTGTGAAAGATTAGAACGTTTAAGGAATATAGGTTATCAGATAAGATATTGTTAGGTTATAAAACCAAAAAGGAAGAAAATATTTTGGGCTATATGTCTGGGGAGAAGGACATCTTTATTGTTTGAGAACAGGCGATATGTGGAAAATTTCAAAAATATCAATTAAAATTAACATTTTATACCAGCAGGGGGGTTAGGTTCAAGCCAACTAGGGAAACAACTATTTAAGAAGAAAATATATACTTTTTAAGCTGATGAATAGTAAGGAAATAGAAATTCATATTATTACGTTGTGCAATGTATTATTTTCCTTTCAATGTGATAAATGTTATAGTAATTATGTGTTTTCTTTCTTTGTTTTTTATTTTGTTTTGTGGAAGCAGGTTGGCCAAACTAAGGCACTCACTTTACTTTAACATATAGTAAGTGCTTTCTGTTTGGTTTATCTGAATACTCCATTTCTTATTAGCATCAGCCCAAATCCTTTTGAAGAAACTTTATGAAATAGCCTATCAAAACAACTATAACTCATAATATTCACAAATCTATGTGAGTTATTCATCACAATAGGGGAAACAGGTAGGCCAAACCAAGGCACTCACTTTACTTTGAAATACAGTAAGTGCTTTCTTTTTGGTTCATCTGAATTCACCATTTTTATCAGCATGACCCTCGAGTATTTTGAAGAAACTACATAGAAGAGTGTACCATTAAAAGATCAGCTCTAACTTATATTCTATTCTAATTTGGTGAACAGAAACTATGTGTACGTTATGTACCACAATAGGGGAACCATAGGCTAAACCATGCATTTGCTTTGCTTTAAAGTATACTAAGTGCTGTCTGTTTTGTTTACCGGAATACCACCATACCTCCTAATTATTGTCCTAAGTTGTCTATAAAAGGAGAGATCTAACAATTTTGTCTCTTCCCAACAATTGTCATTCAACAGGCATAATTTTTTTTAAAGAAAAAAGATGGCTAATATAGAAAAAAAGTTATACTAGAGTAAATCCTTCAAAAGAAAATTGTACTTTCAAACATTTTAAAGCAGGCATAAATATGATAATTTACATTTGACAATTATGATGCATATTCAGTCTCTAGTATATTTTAACATTTGAATAGATCCACTTCATTGTCAAAAATCCAGCCTAAACAGTCTTATAGTTAGGTAAATTAAGGGTGGGGTACATAGCTAATGAATGTTTGAGAGTTTTATGGTTTAGGCTGATAAAAAGGGAAGCTATTACTGATGATCTGACAGGCAGTAAGGAGTAAGCCAAAGAAGGATGTCCCTATTAATTTTTAAGTGTTTGTTTTATTTTCAGAGACAATTTTTCTGCTATGGCCACTATATATTTATGATAAATTACCATGGTTTTTCATCATAAAATATCACTCTCAAAGTGTAAAAAGATTTTCTCTTAAGATTTACTATGTTAACTATAGAAAAAATACTTTGATATTAATTAACTTAGTAATGCAAGCTAGAGTTTCTTGCTTCAACATAGCTTAGATAGTTCAGGATTTGTTATATTCTGAGAGCGTTGCCAATAATCTGTTTTACTAAATACTAAATGGTAACAGGCAGTCTAAACTGAGGCATTTCCTTGAATTTTAAGTATCAGTAAGTGCTTTTTGTTTGGTTCATCTGAACTCCATGAATCCAAATCATTTTCATTATTCTGAACTTTTTAACTCAATTCACTTTTAAGACCTTCTTGACTTTTTACTTAATATATATGCATTCTGTATTTTTATTATATATTTAACATGGTAGTAGGCCAGCTGAACTTAGGCACTAACTGTTTCATGAAATCAGGTAAGTGCTTTCTGTTTGGTTAGTCTGCTCGCCATGAATCTTCTTCATTTCAGATATCATATATGTTTTGGAACTCAAATGCTATTTTATTGGCAGATATGGAAACTACTAATTGCTTCTAGTTTAATAATCTACCTTGTGAAAGATTAGAACTTTTAAGGAATATAGGTTATCAGATAAGATATTGTTAGGTTATAAAATAAAAAGAAAATATTTTGGGCTATATGTCTGGGGAGAAGGACATCTTTATTGTTTGAGAACAGGCGATATGTGGAAAATTTCAAAAATATCAATTAAAATTAACATTTTATACCAGCAGGGGGGTTAGGTTCAAGCCAACTAGGGAAACAACTATTTAAGAAGAAAATATATACTTTTTAAGCTGATGAATAGTAAGGAAATAGAAATTCATATTATTACGTTGTGCAATGTATTATTTTCTTTCAATGTGATAAATGTTATAGTAATTATGTGTTTTCTTTCTTTGTTTTTTATTTTGTTTTGTGGAAGCAGGTTGGCCAAACTAAGGCACTCACTTTACTTTAACATATAGTAAGTGCTTTCTGTTTGGTTTATCTGAATACTCCATTTCTTATTAGCATCAGCCCAAATCCTTTTGAAGAAACTTTATGAAATAGCCTATCAAAACAACTATAACTCATAATATTCACAAATCTATGTGAGTTATTCATCACAATAGGGGAAACAGGTAGGCCAAACCAAGGCACTCACTTTACTTTGAAATACAGTAAGTGCTTTCTTTATGGTTCATCTGAATTCACCATTTTTATCAGCATGACCCTCGAGTATTTTGAAGAAACTACATAGAAGAGTGTACCATTAAAAGATCAGCTCTAACTTATATTCTATTCTAATTTGGTGAACAGAAACTATGTGTAAGTTATGTACCACAATAGGGGAATTATAGGCTAAACCATGCATTTGCTTTGCTTTAAAGTATACTAAGTGCTGTCTGTTTTGTTTACCGGAATACCACCATACCTCCTAATTATTGTCCTAAGTTGTCTATAAAAGGAGAGATCTAACAATTTTGTCTCTTCCCAACAATTGTCATTCAACAGGCATAATTTTTTTTAAAGAAAAAAGATGGCTAATATAGGAAAAAAGTTATACTAGAGTAAATCCTTCAAAAGAAAATTGTACTTTCAAACATTTTGAAGCAGGCATAAATATGATAATTTACATTTGACAATTATGATGCATATTCAGTCTCTAGTATATTTTAACATTTGAATAGATCCACTTCATTGTCAAAAATCCAGCCTAAACAATCTTATAGTTAGGTAAATTAAGGGTGGGGTACATAGCTAATGAATGTTTGAGAGTTTTATGGTTTAGGCTGATAAAAAGGGAAGCTATTACTGATGATCTGACAGGCAGTAAGGAGTAAGCCAAAGAAGGATGTCCCTATTAATTTTTAAGTGTTTGTTTTATTTTCAGAGACAATTTTTCTGCTATGGCCACTATATATTTATGATAAATTACCATGGTTTTTCATCATAAAATATCACTCTCAAAGTGTAAAAAGATTTTCTCTTAAGATTTACTATGTTAACTATAGAAAAAATACTTTGATATTAATTAACTTAGTAATGCAAGCTAGAGTTTCTTGCTTCAACATAGCTTAGATAGTTCAGGATTTGTTATATTCTGAGAGCGTTGCCAATAATCTGTTTTACTAAATACTAAATGGTAACAGGCAGTCTAAACTGAGGCATTTCCTTGAATTTTAAGTATCAGTAAGTGCTTTTTGTTTGGTTCATCTGAACTCCATGAATCCAAATCATTTTCATTATTCTGAACTTTTTAACTCAATTCACTTTTAAGACCTTCTTGACTTTTTACTTAATATATATGCATTCTGTATTTTTATTATATATTTAACATGGTAGTAGGCCAGCTGAACTTAGGCACTAACTGTTTCATGAAATCAGGTAAGTGCTTTCTGTTTGGTTAGTCTGCTCGCCATGAATCTTCTTCATTTCAGATATCATATATGTTTTGGAACTCAAATGCTATTTTATTGGCAGATATGGAAACTACTAATTGCTTCTAGTTTAATAATCTACCTTGTGAAAGATTAGAACGTTTAAGGAATATAGGTTATCAGATAAGATATTGTTAGGTTATAAAACCAAAAAGGAAGAAAATATTTTGGGCTATATGTCTGGGGAGAAGGACATCTTTATTGTTTGAGAACAGGCGATATGTGGAAAATTTCAAAAATATCAATTAAAATTAACATTTTATACCAGCAGGGGGGTTAGGTTCAAGCCAACTAGGGAAACAACTATTTAAGAAGAAAATATATACTTTTTAAGCTGATGAATAGTAAGGAAATAGAAATTCATATTATTACGTTGTGCAATGTATTATTTTCCTTTCAATGTGATAAATGTTATAGTAATTATGTGTTTTCTTTCTTTGTTTTTTATTTTGTTTTGTGGAAGCAGGTTGGCCAAACTAAGGCACTCACTTTACTTTAACATATAGTAAGTGCTTTCTGTTTGGTTTATCTGAATACTCCATTTCTTATTAGCATCAGCCCAAATCCTTTTGAAGAAACTTTATGAAATAGCCTATCAAAACAACTATAACTCATAATATTCACAAATCTATGTGAGTTATTCATCACAATAGGGGAAACAGGTAGGCCAAACCAAGGCACTCACTTTACTTTGAAATACAGTAAGTGCTTTCTTTTTGGTTCATCTGAATTCACCATTTTTATCAGCATGACCCTCGAGTATTTTGAAGAAACTACATAGAAGAGTGTACCATTAAAAGATCAGCTCTAACTTATATTCTATTCTAATTTGGTGAACAGAAACTATGTGTAAGTTATGTACCACAATAGGGGAACCATAGGCTAAACCATGCATTTGCTTTGCTTTAAAGTATACTAAGTGCTGTCTGTTTTGTTTACCGGAATACCACCATACCTCCTAATTATTGTCCTAAGTTGTCTATAAAAGGAGAGATCTAACAATTTTGTCTCTTCCCAACAATTGTCATTCAACAGGCATAATTTTTTTTTAAGAAAAAAGATGGCTAATATAGGAAAAAAGTTATACTAGAGTAAATCCTTCAAAAGAAAATTGTACTTTCAAACATTTTAAAGCAGGCATAAATATGATAATTTACATTTGACAATTATGATGCATATTCAGTCTCTAGTATATTTTAACATTTGAATAGATCCACTTCATTGTCAAAAATCCAGCCTAAACAGTCTTATAGTTAGGTAAATTAAGGGTGGGGTACATAGCTAATGAATGTTTGAGAGTTTTATGGTTTAGGCTGATAAAAAGGGAAGCTATTACTGATGATCTGACAGGCAGTAAGGAGTAAGCCAAAGAAGGATGTCCCTATTAATTTTTAAGTGTTTGTTTTATTTTCAGAGACAATTTTTCTGCTATGGCCACTATATATTTATGATAAATTACCATGGTTTTTCATCATAAAATATCACTCTCAAAGTGTAAAAAGATTTTCTCTTAAGATTTACTATGTTAACTATAGAAAAAATACTTTGATATTAATTAACTTAGTAATGCAAGCTAGAGTTTCTTGCTTCAACATAGCTTAGATAGTTCAGGATTTGTTATATTCTGAGAGCGTTGCCAATAATCTGTTTTACTAAATACTAAATGGTAACAGGCAGTCTAAACTGAGGCATTTCCTTGAATTTTAAGTATCAGTAAGTGCTTTTTGTTTGGTTCATCTGAACTCCATGAATCCAAATCATTTTCATTATTCTGAACTTTTTAACTCAATTCACTTTTAAGACCTTCTTGACTTTTTACTTATTATATATGCATTCTGTATTTTTATTATATATTTAACATGGTAGTAGGCCAGCTGAACTTAGGCACTAACTGTTTCATGAAATCAGGTAAGTGCTTTCTGTTTGGTTAGTCTGCTCGCCATGAATCTTCTTCATTTCAGATATCATATATGTTTTGGAACTCAAATGCTATTTTATTGGCAGATATGGAAACTACTAATTGCTTCTAGTTTAATAATCTACCTTGTGAAAGATTAGAACGTTTAAGGAATATAGGTTATCAGATAAGATATTGTTAGGTTATAAAACCAAAAAGGAAGAAAATATTTTGGGCTATATGTCTGGGGAGAAGGACATCTTTATTGTTTGAGAACAGGCGATATGTGGAAAATTTCAAAAATATCAATTAAAATTAACATTTTATACCAGCAGGGGGGTTAGGTTCAAGCCAACTAGGGAAACAACTATTTAAGAAGAAAATATATACTTTTTAAGCTGATGAATAGTAAGGAAATAGAAATTCATATTATTACGTTGTGCAATGTATTATTTTCCTTTCAATGTGATAAATGTTATAGTAATTATGTGTTTTCTTTCTTTGTTTTTTATTTTGTTTTGTGGAAGCAGGTTGGCCAAACTAAGGCACTCACTTTACTTTAACATATAGTAAGTGCTTTCTGTTTGGTTTATCTGAATACTCCATTTCTTATTAGCATCAGCCCAAATCCTTTTGAAGAAACTTTATGAAATAGCCTATCAAAACAACTATAACTCATAATATTCACAAATCTATGTGAGTTATTCATCACAATAGGGGAAACAGGTAGGCCAAACCAAGGCACTCACTTTACTTTGAAATACAGTAAGTGCTTTCTTTTTGGTTCATCTGAATTCACCATTTTTATCAGCATGACCCTCGAGTATTTTGAAGAAACTACATAGAAGAGTGTACCATTAAAAAATCAGCTCTAACTTATATTCTATTCTAATTTGGTGAACAGAAACTATGTGTAAGTTATGTACCACAATAGGGGAACCATAGGCTAAACCATGCATTTGCTTTGCTTTAAAGTATACTAAGTGCTGTCTGTTTTGTTTACCGGAATACCACCATACCTCCTAATTATTGTCCTAAGTTGTCTATAAAAGGAGAGATCTAACAATTTTGTCTCTTCCCAACAATTGTCATTCAACAGGCATCATTTTTTTTTAAGAAAAAAGATGGCTAATATAGGAAAAAAGTTATACTAGAGTAAATCCTTCAAAAGAAAATTGTACTTTCAAACATTTTAAAGCAGGCATAAATATGATAATTTACATTTGACAATTATGATGCATATTCAGTCTCTAGTATATTTTAACATTTGAATAGATCCACTTCATTGTCAAAAATCCAGCCTAAACAGTCTTATAGTTAGGTAAATTAAGGGTGGGGTACATAGCTAATGAATGTTTGAGAGTTTTATGGTTTAGGCTGATAAAAAGGGAAGCTATTACTGATGATCTGACAGGCAGTAAGGAGTAAGCCAAAGAAGGATGTCCCTATTAATTTTTAAGTGTTTGTTTTATTTTCAGAGACAATTTTTCTGCTATGGCCACTATATATTTATGATAAATTACCATGGTTTTTCATCATAAAATATCACTCTCAAAGTGTAAAAAGATTTTCTCTTAAGATTTACTATGTTAACTATAGAAAAAATACTTTGATATTAATTAACTTAGTAATGCAAGCTAGAGTTTCTTGCTTCAACATAGCTTAGATAGTTCAGGATTTGTTATATTCTGAGAGCGTTGCCAATAATCTGTTTTACTAAATACTAAATGGTAACAGGCAGTCTAAACTGAGGCATTTCCTTGAATTTTAAGTATCAGTAAGTGCTTTTTGTTTGGTTCATCTGAACTCCATGAATCCAAATCATTTTCATTATTCTGAACTTTTTAACTTAATTCACTTTTAAGACCTTCTTGACTTTTTACTTAATATATATGCATTCTGTATTTTTATTATATATTTAACATGGTAGTAGGCCAGCTGAACTTAGGCACTAACTGTTTCATGAAATCAGGTAAGTGCTTTCTGTTTGGTTAGTCTGCTCGCCATGAATCTTCTTCATTTCAGATATCATATATGTTTTGGAACTCAAATGCTATTTTATTGGCAGATATGGAAACTACTAATTGCTTCTAGTTTAATAATCTACCTTGTGAAAGATTAGAACGTTTAAGGAATATAGGTTATCAGATAAGATATTGTTAGGTTATAAAACCAAAAAGGAAGAAAATATTTTGGGCTATATTAGGGTTGTCCCGATACCACTTTTTTAGGACCGAGTACAAGTACTGATACTTTTTTCAAGTAGTCACCTATACCGAATACCGATACTTTTTTTAAATGTCATGTGACCGTTTTGGGGGATCTGTGGATCTGTGGATGACGCACTGTCATGTGGGGGATCTGTGGATGGCACTGTTATGGGGGACCTGTGGATGGCACTGTTATGGGGGATCTGTGGATGGCACTGTTATGGGGGATCTGTGGATGGCACTGTTATGGGGGATCTGTGGATGGCACTGTTATGGGGATCTGTGGATGGCACTGTTATGGGGGATCTGTGGATGGCACTGTTATGGGGGATCTGTGGATGGCACTGTTATGGGGGATCTGTGGATGGCACTGTTATGGGGGATCTGTGGATGGCGCTGTTATGGGGATCTGTGGATGGTGCTGTTATGGGGGATCTGTGGATGGCACTGTTATGGGGATCTGTGGATGGCACTGTTATGGGGATCTGTGGATGGCACTGTTATGGGGGATCTGTGGATGGCACTGTTATGGGGGATCTGTGGATGGCACTGTTATGGGGGATCTGTGGATGGCACTGTTATGGGGGATCTGTGGATGGCACTGTTATGGGGATCTGTGGATGGTACTGCTATGGGGTGGGATATCTGTGGATGGCATTGTTATGGGGTGGGGGGATCTGAGGATGGCATTGTTATTTGGTGGGGGATCTGTGGATGGTGCTGTTATAGGGGATCTGTGGATGGAACTGTTATGGGGAGGATCTGTGGATGACACTGCTATATGTCATCCACAGATCCCCCTCATAACAGTGTCCCCCAATACACCGGGCCCCGCCGCTCACCGAAGTATTTATAAACGTGAATCCTTATCCTGTTATTAAGTTGAACTAACGCTGCCCTCTCCCATGTTCCCCTGTATCCCCCTGTATCCCCACAGCACTTACTTAAGCTTCCATAGCAGGCAGAGCAGACGGCACCAGTAACGTCACACACTGACGTCGCGCGTCTGCTCCGCCTGCTTCACTCATAAAGTGGGCGGAGCAGGCGCTCTACGTCAGTGAGTGACGTTACTGCTGCCGTCTGCTCTGCCTGCTATGGAAGCTTAAGTAAGTGCTATGGGGATACAGGGGGATACAGGGGAACATGGGAGAGGGCAGCGTTAGTTCAACTTAATAACAGGATAAGGATTCACGTTTATAAATATTTTGGTGAGCGGCGGGGCCCGGTGTAAGAGTACAGTGACTGCACCGGGCCCCGCCCATAGTTACGCCCATAGTATTCTATTTATGTATCGGGGCGGGGTATCGGCGGCTGAGTACCGCCGAGAAAACTCGGAATCGGTCCCGATACCGATACTAGTATCGGTATCGGGACAACCCTAGGCTATATGTCTGGGGAGAAGGACATCTTTATTGTTTGAGAACAGGCGATATGTGGAAAATTTCAAAAATATCAATTAAAATTAACATTTTATACCAGCAGAGGGGTTAGGTTCAAGCCAACTAGGGAAACAACTATTTAAGAAGAAAATATATACTTTTTAAGCTGATGAATAGTAAGGAAATAGAAATTCATATTATTACGTTGTGTAATGTATTATTTTCCTTTCAATGTGATAATGTTATAGTAATTATGTGTTTTCTTTCTTTGTTTTTTATTTTGTTTTGTGGAAGCAGGTTGGCCAAACTAAGGCACTCACTTTACTTTAACATATAGTAAGTGCTTTCTGTTTGGTTTATCTGAATACTCCATTTCTTATTAGCATCAGCCCAAATCCTTTTGAAGAAACTTTATGAAATAGCCTATCAAAACAACTATAACTCATAATATTCACAAATCTATGTGAGTTATTCATCACAATAGGGGAAACAGGTAGGCCAAACCAAGGCACTCACTTTACTTTGAAATACAGTAAGTGCTTTCTTTTTGGTTCATCTGAATTCACCATTTTTATCGCATGACCCTCGAGTATTTTGAAGAAACTACATAGAAGAGTGTACCATTAAAAGATCAGCTCTAACTTATATTCTATTCTAATTTGGTGAACAGAAACTATGTGTAAGTTATGTACCACAATAGGGGAACCATAGGCTAAACCATGCATTTGCTTTGCTTTAAAGTATACTAAGTGCTGTCTGTTTTGTTTACCGGAATACCACCATACCTCCTAATTATTGTCCTAAGTTATCTATAAAAGGAGAGATCTAACAATTTTGTCTCTTCCCAACAATTGTCATTCAACAGGCATAATTTTTTTTAAAGAAAAAAGATGGCTAATATAGGAAAAAAGTTATACTAGAGTAAATCCTTCAAAAGAAAATTGTACTTTCAAACATTTTGAAGCAGGCATAAATATGATAATTTACATTTGACAATTATGATGCATATTCAGTCTCTAGTATATTTTAACATTTGAATAGATCCACTTCATTGTCAAAAATCCAGCCTAAACAATCTTATAGTTAGGTAAATTAAGGGTGTGGTACATAGCTAATGAATGTTTGAGAGTTTTATGGTTTAGGCTGATAAAAAGGGAAGCTATTACTGATGATCTGACAGGCAGTAAGGAGTAAGCCAAAGAAGGATGTCCCTATTAATTTTTAAGTGTTTGTTTTATTTTCAGAGACAATTTTTCTGCTATGGCCACTATATATTTATGATAAATTACCATGGTTTTTCATCATAAAATATCACTCTCAAAGTGTAAAAAGATTTTCTCTTAAGATTTACTATGTTAACTATAGAAAAAATACTTTGATATTAATTAACTTAGTAATGCAAGCTAGAGTTTCTTGCTTCAACATAGCTTAGATAGTTCAGGATTTGTTATATTCTGAGAGCGTTGCCAATAATCTGTTTTACTAAATACTAAATGGTAACAGGCAGTCTAAACTGAGGCATTTCCTTGAATTTTAAGTATCAGTAAGTGCTTTTTGTTTGGTTCATCTGAACTCCATGAATCCAAATCATTTTCATTATTCTGAACTTTTTAACTCAATTCACTTTTAAGACCTTCTTGACTTTTTACTTAATATATATGCATTCTGTATTTTTATTATATATTTAACATGGTAGTAGGCCAGCTGAACTTAGGCACTAACTGTTTCATGAAATCAGGTAAGTGCTTTCTGTTTGGTTAGTCTGCTCGCCATGAATCTTCTTCATTTCAGATATCATATATGTTTTGGAACTCAAATGCTATTTTATTGGCAGATATGGAAACTACTAATTGCTTCTAGTTTAATAATCTACCTTGTGAAAGATTAGAACGTTTAAGGAATATAGGTTATCAGATAAGATATTGTTAGGTTATAAAACCAAAAAGGAAGAAAATATTTTGGGCTATATTAGGGTTGTCCCGATACCACTTTTTTAGGACCGAGTACAAGTACCGATACTTTTTTCAAGTAGTCACCTATACCGAATACCGATACTTTTTTTAAATGTCATGTGACCGTTTTGGGGGATCTGTGGATCTGTGGATGACGCACTGTCATGTGGGGGATCTGTGGATGGCACTGTTATGGGGGACCTATGGATGGCACTGTTATGGGGGATCTGTGGATGGCACTGTTATGGGGGATCTGTGGATGGCACTGTTATGGGGGATCTGTGGATGGCACTGTTATGGGGATCTGTGGATGGCACTGTTATGGGGGATCTGTGGATGGCACTGTTATGGGGGATCTGTGGATGGCACTGTTATGGGGGATCTGTGGATGGCACTGTTATGGGGGATCTGTGGATGGCGCTGTTATGGGGATCTGTGGATGGTGCTGTTATGGGGGATCTGTGGATGGCACTGTTATGGGGATCTGTGGATGGTACTGCTATGGGGTGGGATATCTGTGGATGGCATTGTTATGGGGTGGGGGGATCTGAGGATGGCATTGTTATTTGGTGGGGGATCTGTGGATGGTGCTGTTATAGGGGATCTGTGGATGGAACTGTTATGGGGAGGATCTGTGGATGACACTGCTATATGTCATCCACAGATCCCCCTCATAACAGTGTCCCCCAATACACCGGGCCCCGCCGCTCACCGAAGTATTTATAAACGTGAATCCTTATCCTGTTATTAAGTTGAACTAACGCTGCCCTCTCCCATGTTCCCCTGTATCCCCCTGTATCCCCACAGCACTTACTTAAGCTTCCATAGCAGAATCCTTATCCTGTTATTAAGTTGAACTAACGCTGCCCTCTCCCATGTTCCCCTGTATCCCCCTGTATCCCCACAGCACTTACTTAAGCTTCCATAGCAGGCAGAGCAGACGGCACCAGTAACGTCACTCACTGACGTCGCGCGTCTGCTCCGCCTGCTTCACTCATAAAGTGGGCGGAGCAGGCGCTCTACGTCAGTGAGTGACGTTACTGCTGCCGTCTGCTCTGCCTGCTATGGAAGCTTAAGTAAGTGCTATGGGGATACAGGGGGATACAGGGGAACATGGGAGAGGGCAGCGTTAGTTCAACTTAATAACAGGATAAGGATTCACGTTTATAAATATTTTGGTGAGCGGCGGGGCCCGGTGTAAGAGTACAGTGACTACACCGGGCCCCGCCCATAGTTACGCCCATAGTATTTTATTTATGTATCGGGGCGGGGTATCGGCGGCTGAGTACCGCCGAGAAAACTCGGAATCGGTCCCGATACCGATACTAGTATCGGTATCGGGACAACCCTAGGCTATATGTCTGGGGAGAAGGACATCTTTATTGTTTGAGAACAGGCGATATGTGGAAAATTTCAAAAATATCAATTAAAATTAACATTTTATACCAGCAGGGGGGTTAGGTTCAAGCCAACTAGGGAAACAACTATTTAAGAAGAAAATATATACTTTTTAAGCTGATGAATAGTAAGGAAATAGAAATTCATATTATTACGTTGTGCAATGTATTATTTTCCTTTCAATGTGATAAATGTTATAGTAATTATGTGTTTTCTTTCTTTGTTTTTTATTTTGTTTTGTGGAAGCAGGTTGGCCAAACTAAGGCACTCACTTTACTTTAACATATAGTAAGTGCTTTCTGTTTGGTTTATCTGAATACTCCATTTCTTATTAGCATCAGCCCAAATCCTTTTGAAGAAACTTTATGAAATAGCCTATCAAAACAACTATAACTCATAATATTCACAAATCTATGTGAGTTATTCATCACAATAGGGGAAACAGGTAGGCCAAACCAAGGCACTCACTTTACTTTGAAATACAGTAAGTGCTTTCTTTTTGGTTCATCTGAATTCACCATTTTTATCGCATGACCCTCGAGTATTTTGAAGAAACTACATAGAAGAGTGTACCATTAAAAGATCAGCTCTAACTTATATTCTATTCTAATTTGGTGAACAGAAACTATGTGTAAGTTATGTACCACAATAGGGGAACCATAGGCTAAACCATGCATTTGCTTTGCTTTAAAGTATACTAAGTGCTGTCTGTTTTGTTTACCGGAATACCACCATACCTCCTAATTATTGTCCTAAGTTATCTATAAAAGGAGAGATCTAACAATTTTGTCTCTTCCCAACAATTGTCATTCAACAGGCATAATTTTTTTTAAAGAAAAAAGATGGCTAATATAGGAAAAAAGTTATACTAGAGTAAATCCTTCAAAAGAAAATTGTACTTTCAAACATTTTGAAGCAGGCATAAATATGATAATTTACATTTGACAATTATGATGCATATTCAGTCTCTAGTATATTTTAACATTTGAATAGATCCACTTCATTGTCAAAAATCCAGCCTAAACAATCTTATAGTTAGGTAAATTAAGGGTGTGGTACATAGCTAATGAATGTTTGAGAGTTTTATGGTTTAGGCTGATAAAAAGGGAAGCTATTACTGATGATCTGACAGGCAGTAAGGAGTAAGCCAAAGAAGGATGTCCCTATTAATTTTTAAGTGTTTGTTTTATTTTCAGAGACAATTTTTCTGCTATGGCCACTATATATTTATGATAAATTACCATGGTTTTTCATCATAAAATATCACTCTCAAAGTGTAAAAAGATTTTCTCTTAAGATTTACTATGTTAACTATAGAAAAAATACTTTGATATTAATTAACTTAGTAATGCAAGCTAGAGTTTCTTGCTTCAACATAGCTTAGATAGTTCAGGATTTGTTATATTCTGAGAGCGTTGCCAATAATCTGTTTTACTAAATACTAAATGGTAACAGGCAGTCTAAACTGAGGCATTTCCTTGAATTTTAAGTATCAGTAAGTGCTTTTTGTTTGGTTCATCTGAACTCCATGAATCCAAATCATTTTCATTATTCTGAACTTTTTAACTCAATTCACTTTTAAGACCTTCTTGACTTTTTACTTAATATATATGCATTCTGTATTTTTATTATATATTTAACATGGTAGTAGGCCAGCTGAACTTAGGCACTAACTGTTTCATGAAATCAGGTAAGTGCTTTCTGTTTGGTTAGTCTGCTCGCCATGAATCTTCTTCATTTCAGATATCATATATGTTTTGGAACTCAAATGCTATTTTATTGGCAGATATGGAAACTACTAATTGCTTCTAGTTTAATAATCTACCTTGTGAAAGATTAGAACGTTTAAGGAATATAGGTTATCAGATAAGATATTGTTAGGTTATAAAACCAAAAAGGAAGAAAATATTTTGGGCTATATGTCTGGGGAGAAGGACATCTTTATTGTTTGAGAACAGGCGATATGTGGAAAATTTCAAAAATATCAATTAAAATTAACATTTTATACCAGCAGGGGGGTTAGGTTCAAGCCAACTAGGGAAACAACTATTTAAGAAGAAAATATATACTTTTTAAGCTGATGAATAGTAAGGAAATAGAAATTCATATTATTACGTTGTGCAATGTATTATTTTCCTTTCAATGTGATAAATGTTATAGTAATTATGTGTTTTCTTTCTTTGTTTTTTATTTTGTTTTGTGGAAGCAGGTTGGCCAAACTAAGGCACTCACTTTACTTTAACATATAGTAAGTGCTTTCTGTTTGGTTTATCTGAATACTCCATTTCTTATTAGCATCAGCCCAAATCCTTTTGAAGAAACTTTATGAAATAGCCTATCAAAACAACTATAACTCATAATATTCACAAATCTATGTGAGTTATTCATCACAATAGGGGAAACAGGTAGGCCAAACCAAGGCACTCACTTTACTTTGAAATACAGTAAGTGCTTTCGTTTTGGTTCATCTAAATTCACCATTTTTATCAGCATGACTCTCGAGTATTTTGAAGAAACTACATAGAAGAGTGTACCATTAAAAGATCAGCTCTAACTTATATTCTATTCTAATTTGGTGAACAGAAACTATGTGTAAGTTATGTACCACAATAGGGGAACCATAGGCTAAACCATGCATTTGCTTTGCTTTAAAGTATACTAAGTGCTGTCTGTTTTGTTTACCGGAATACCACCATACCTCCTAATTATTGTCCTAAGTTGTCTATAAAAGGAGAGATCTAACAATTTTGTCTCTTCCCAACAATTGTCATTCAACAGGCATAATTTTTTTTAAAGAAAAAAGATGGCTAATATAGGAAAAAAGTTATACTAGAGTAAATCCTTCAAAAGAAAATTGTACTTTCAAACATTTTGAAGCAGGCATAAATATGATAATTTACATTTGACAATTATGATGCATATTCAGTCTCTAGTATATTTTAACATTTGAATAGATCCACTTCATTGTCAAAAATCCAGCCTAAACAATCTTATAGTTAGGTAAATTAAGGGTGGGGTACATAGCTAATGAATGTTTGAGAGTTTTATGGTTTAGGCTGATAAAAAGGGAAGCTATTACTGATGATCTGACAGGCAGTAAGGAGTAAGCCAAAGAAGGATGTCCCTATTAATTTTTAAGTGTTTGTTTTATTTTCAGAGACAATTTTTCTGCTATGGCCACTATATATTTATGATAAATTACCATGGTTTTTCATCATAAAATATCACTCTCAAAGTGTAAAAAGATTTTCTCTTAAGATTTACTATGTTAACTATAGAAAAAATACTTTGATATTAATTAACTTAGTAATGCAAGCTAGAGTTTCTTGCTTCAACATAGCTTAGATAGTTCAGGATTTGTTATATTCTGAGAGCGTTGCCAATAATCTGTTTTACTAAATACTAAATGGTAACAGGCAGTCTAAACTGAGGCATTTCCTTGAATTTTAAGTATCAGTAAGTGCTTTTTGTTTGGTTCATCTGAACTCCATGAATCCAAATCATTTTCATTATTCTGAACTTTTTAACTCAATTCACTTTTAAGACCTTCTTGACTTTTTACTTAATATATATGCATTCTGTATTTTTATTATATATTTAACATGGTAGTAGGCCAGCTGAACTTAGGCACTAACTGTTTCATGAAATCAGGTAAGTGCTTTCTGTTTGGTTAGTCTGCTCGCCATGAATCTTCTTCATTTCAGATATCATATATGTTTTGGAACTCAAATGCTATTTTATTGGCAGATATGGAAACTACTAATTGCTTCTAGTTTAATAATCTACCTTGTGAAAGATTAGAACGTTTAAGGAATATAGGTTATCAGATAAGATATTGTTAGGTTATAAAATAAAAATAAAATATTTTGGGCTATATGTCTGGGGAGAAGGACATCTTTATTGTTTGAGAACAGGCGATATGTGGAAAATTTCAAAAATATCAATTAAAATTAACATTTTATACCAGCAGGGGGGTTAGGTTCAAGCCAACTAGGGAAACAACTATTTAAGAAGAAAATATATACTTTTTAAGCTGATGAATAGTAAGGAAATAGAAATTCATATTATTACGTTGTGCAATGTATTATTTTCCTTTCAATGTGATAAATGTTATAGTAATTATGTGTTTTCTTTCTTTGTTTTTTATTTTGTTTTGTGGAAGCAGGTTGGCCAAACTAAGGCACTCACTTTACTTTAACATATAGTAAGTGCTTTCTGTTTGGTTTATCTGAATACTCCATTTCTTATTAGCATCAGCCCAAATCCTTTTGAAGAAACTTTATGAAATAGCCTATCAAAACAACTATAACTCATAATATTCACAAATCTATGTGAGTTATTCATCACAATAGGGGAAACAGGTAGGCCAAACAAAGGCACTCACTTTACTTTGAAATACAGTAAGTGCTTTCTTTTTGGTTCATCTGAATTCACCATTTTTATCAGCATGACCCTCGAGTATTTTGAAGAAACTACATAGAAGAGTGTACCATTAAAAGATCAGCTCTAACTTATATTCTATTCTAATTTGGTGAACAGAAACTATGTGTAAGTTATGTACCACAATAGGGGAACCATAGGCTAAACCATGCATTTGCTTTGCTTTAAAGTATACTAAGTGCTGTCTGTTTTGTTTACCGGAATACCACCATACCTCCTAATTATTGTCCTAAGTTGTCTATAAAAGGAGAGATCTAACAATTTTGTCTCTTCCCAACAATTGTCATTCAACAGGCATAATTTTTTTTAAAGAAAAAAGATGGCTAATATAGGAAAAAAGTTATACTACAGTAAATCCTTCAAAAGAAAATTGTACTTTCAAACATTTTGAAGCAGGCATAAATATGATAATTTACATTTGACAATTATGATGCATATTCAGTCTCTAGTATATTTTAACATTTGAATAGATCCACTTCATTGTCAAAAATCCAGCCTAAACAATCTTATAGTTAGGTAAATTAAGGGTGGGGTACATAGCTAATGAATGTTTGAGAGTTTTATGGTTTAGGCTGATAAAAAGGGAAGCTATTACTGATGATCTGACAGGCAGTAAGGAGTAAGCCAAAGAAGGATGTCCCTATTAATTTTTAAGTGTTTGTTTTATTTTCAGAGACAATTTTTCTGCTATGGCCACTATATATTTATGATAAATTACCATGGTTTTTCATCATAAAATATCACTCTCAAAGTGTAAAAAGATTTTCTCTTAAGATTTACTATGTTAACTATAGAAAAAATACTTTGATATTAATTAACTTAGTAATGCAAGCTAGAGTTTCTTGCTTCAACATAGCTTAGATAGTTCAGGATTTGTTATATTCTGAGAGCGTTGCCAATAATCTGTTTTACTAAATACTAAATGGTAACAGGCAGTCTAAACTGAGGCATTTCCTTGAATTTTAAGTATCAGTAAGTGCTTTTTGTTTGGTTCATCTGAACTCCATGAATCCAAATCATTTTCATTATTCTGAACTTTTTAACTCAATTCACTTTTAAGACCTTCTTGACTTTTTACTTAATATATATGCATTCTGTATTTTTATTATATATTTAACATGGTAGTAGGCCAGCTGAACTTAGGCACTAACTGTTTCATGAAATCAGGTAAGTGCTTTCTGTTTGGTTAGTCTGCTCGCCATGAATCTTCTTCATTTCAGATATCATATATGTTTTGGAACTCAAATGCTATTTTATTGGCAGATATGGAAACTACTAATTGCTTCTAGTTTAATAATCTACCTTGTGAAAGATTAGAACGTTTAAGGAATATAGGTTATCAGATAAGATATTGTTAGGTTATAAAATAAAAATAAAATATTTTGGGCTATATGTCTGGGGAGAAGGACATCTTTATTGTTTGAGAACAGGCGATATGTGGAAAATTTCAAAAATATCAATTAAAATTAACATTTTATACCAGCAGGGGGGTTAGGTTCAAGCCAACTAGGGAAACAACTATTTAAGAAGAAAATATATACTTTTTAAGCTGATGAATAGTAAGGAAATAGAAATTCATATTATTACGTTGTGCAATGTATTATTTTCCTTTCAATGTGATAAATGTTATAGTAATTATGTGTTTTCTTTCTTTGTTTTTTATTTTGTTTTGTGGAAGCAGGTTGGCCAAACTAAGGCACTCACTTTACTTTAACATATAGTAAGTGCTTTCTGTTTGGTTTATCTGAATACTCCATTTCTTATTAGCATCAGCCCAAATCCTTTTGAAGAAACTTTATGAAATAGCCTATCAAAACAACTATAACTCATAATATTCACAAATCTATGTGAGTTATTCATCACAATAGGGGAAACAGGTAGGCCAAACCAAGGCACTCACTTTACTTTGAAATACAGTAAGTGCTTTCTTTTTGGTTCATCTGAATTCACCATTTTTATCAGCATGACCCTCGAGTATTTTGAAGAAACTACATAGAAGAGTGTACCATTAAAAGATCAGCTCTAACTTATATTCTATTCTAATTTGGTGAACAGAAACTATGTGTAAGTTATGTACCACAATAGGGGAACCATAGGCTAAACCATGCATTTGCTTTGCTTTAAAGTATACTAAGTGCTGTCTGTTTTGTTTACCGGAATACCACCATACCTCCTAATTATTGTCCTAAGTTGTCTATAAAAAGAGAGATCTAACAATTTTGTCTCTTCCCAACAATTGTCATTCAACAGGCATAATTTTTTTTAAAGAAAAAAGATGGCTAATATAGGAAAAAAGTTATACTAGAGTAAATCCTTCAAAAGAAAATTGTACTTTCAAACATTTTGAAGCAGGCATAAATATGATAATTTACATTTGACAATTATGATGCATATTCAGTCTCTAGTATATTTTAACATTTGAATAGATCCACTTCATTGTCAAAAATCCAGCCTAAACAATCTTATAGTTAGGTAAATTAAGGGTGGGGTACATAGCTAATGAATGTTTGAGAGTTTTATGGTTTAGGCTGATAAAAAGGGAAGCTATTACTGATGATCTGACAGGCAGTAAGGAGTAAGCCAAAGAAGGATGTCCCTATTAATTTTTAAGTGTTTGTTTTATTTTCAGAGACAATTTTTCTGCTATGGCCACTATATATTTATGATAAATTACCATGGTTTTTCATCATAAAATATCACTCTCAAAGTGTAAAAAGATTTTCTCTTAAGATTTACTATGTTAACTATAGAAAAAATACTTTGATATTAATTAACTTAGTAATGCAAGCTAGAGTTTCTTGCTTCAACATAGCTTAGATAGTTCAGGATTTGTTATATTCTGAGAGCGTTGCCAATAATCTGTTTTACTAAATACTAAATGGTAACAGGCAGTCTAAACTGAGGCATTTCCTTGAATTTTAAGTATCAGTAAGTGCTTTTTGTTTGGTTCATCTGAACTCCATGAATCCAAATCATTTTCATTATTCTGAACTTTTTAACTCAATTCACTTTTAAGACCTTCTTGACTTTTTACTTAATATATATGCATTCTGTATTTTTATTATATATTTAACATGGTAGTAGGCCAGCTGAACTTAGGCACTAACTGTTTCATGAAATCAGGTAAGTGCTTTCTGTTTGGTTAGTCTGCTCGCCATGAATCTTCTTCATTTCAGATATCATATATGTTTTGGAACTCAAATGCTATTTTATTGGCAGATATGGAAACTACTAATTGCTTCTAGTTTAATAATCTACCTTGTGAAAGATTAGAACGTTTAAGGAATATAGGTTATCAGATAAGATATTGTTAGGTTATAAAATAAAAATAAAATATTTTGGGCTATATGTCTGGGGAGAAGGACATCTTTATTGTTTGAGAACAGGCGATATGTGGAAAATTTCAAAAATATCAATTAAAATTAACATTTTATACCAGCAGGGGGGTTAGGTTCAAGCCAACTAGGGAAACAACTATTTAAGAAGAAAATATATACTTTTTAAGCTGATGAATAGTAAGGAAATAGAAATTCATATTATTACGTTGTGCAATGTATTATTTTCCTTTCAATGTGATAAATGTTATAGTAATTATGTGTTTTCTTTCTTTGTTTTTTATTTTGTTTTGTGGAAGCAGGTTGGCCAAACTAAGGCACTCACTTTACTTTAACATATAGTAAGTGCTTTCTGTTTGGTTTATCTGAATACTCCATTTCTTATTAGCATCAGCCCAAATCCTTTTGAAGAAACTTTATGAAATAGCCTATCAAAACAACTATAACTCATAATATTCACAAATCTATGTGAGTTATTCATCACAATAGGGGAAACAGGTAGGCCAAACCAAGGCACTCACTTTACTTTGAAATACAGTAAGTGCTTTCTTTTTGGTTCATCTGAATTCACCATTTTTATCAGCATGACCCTCGAGTATTTTGAAGAAACTACATAGAAGAGTGTACCATTAAAAGATCAGCTCTAACTTATATTCTATTCTAATTTGGTGAACAGAAACTATGTGTAAGTTATGTACCACAATAGGGGAACCATAGGCTAAACCATGCATTTGCTTTGCTTTAAAGTATACTAAGTGCTGTCTGTTTTGTTTACCGGAATACCACCATACCTCCTAATTATTGTCCTAAGTTGTCTATAAAAGGAGAGATCTAACAATTTTGTCTCTTCCCAACAATTGTCATTCAACAGGCATCATTTTTTTTAAAGAAAAAAGATGGCTAATATAGGAAAAAAGTTATACTAGAGTAAATCCTTCAAAAGAAAATTGTACTTTCAAACATTTTAAAGCAGGCATAAATATGATAATTTACATTTGACAATTATGATGCATATTCAGTCTCTAGTATATTTTAACATTTGAATAGATCCACTTCATTGTCAAAAATCCAGCCTAAACAATCTTATAGTTAGGTAAATTAAGGGTGGGGTACATAGCTAATGAATGTTTGAGAGTTTTATGGTTTAGGCTGATAAAAAGGGAAGCTATTACTGATGATCTGACAGGCAGTAAGGAGTAAGCCAAAGAAGGATGTCCCTATTAATTTTTAAGTGTTTGTTTTATTTTCAGAGACAATTTTTCTGCTATGGCCACTATATATTTATGATAAATTACCATGGTTTTTCATCATAAAATATCACTCTCAAAGTGTAAAAAGATTTTCTCTTAAGATTTACTATGTTAACTATAGAAAAAATACTTTGATATTAATTAACTTAGTAATGCAAGCTAGAGTTTCTTGCTTCAACATAGCTTAGATAGTTCAGGATTTGTTATATTCTGAGAGCGTTGCCAATAATCTGTTTTACTAAATACTAAATGGTAACAGGCAGTCTAAACTGAGGCATTTCCTTGAATTTTAAGTATCAGTAAGTGCTTTTTGTTTGGTTCATCTGAACTCCATGAATCCAAATCATTTTCATTATTCTGAACTTTTTAACTCAATTCACTTTTAAGACCTTCTTGACTTTTTACTTAATATATATGCATTCTGTATTTTTATTATATATTTAACATGGTAGTAGGCCAGCTGAACTTAGGCACTAACTGTTTCATGAAATCAGGTAAGTGCTTTCTGTTTGGTTAGTCTGCTCGCCATGAATCTTCTTCATTTCAGATATCATATATGTTTTGGAACTCAAATGCTATTTTATTGGCAGATATGGAAACTACTAATTGCTTCTAGTTTAATAATCTACCTTGTGAAAGATTAGAACGTTTAAGGAATATAGGTTATCAGATAAGATATTGTTAGGTTATAAAATAAAAAGAAAATATTTTGGGCTATATGTCTGGGGAGAAGGACATCTTTATTGTTTGAGAACAGGCGATATGTGGAAAATTTCAAAAATATCAATTAAAATTAACATTTTATACCAGCAGGGGGGTTAGGTTCAAGCCAACTAGGGAAACAACTATTTAAGAAGAAAATATATACTTTTTAAGCTGATGAATAGTAAGGAAATAGAAATTCATATTATTACGTTGTGCAATGTATTATTTTCCTTTCAATGTGATAAATGTTATAGTAATTATGTGTTTTCTTTCTTTGTTTTTTATTTTGTTTTGTGGAAGCAGGTTGGCCAAACTAAGGCACTCACTTTACTTTAACATATAGTAAGTGCTTTCTGTTTGGTTTATCTGAATACTCCATTTCTTATTAGCATCAGCCCAAATCCTTTTGAAGAAACTTTATGAAATAGCCTATCAAAACAACTATAACTCATAATATTCACAAATCTATGTGAGTTATTCATCACAATAGGGGAAACAGGTAGGCCAAACCAAGGCACTCACTTTACTTTGAAATACAGTAAGTGCTTTCTTTTTGGTTCATCTGAATTCACCATTTTTATCAGCATGACCCTCGAGTATTTTGAAGAAACTACATAGAAGAGTGTACCATTAAAAGATCAGCTCTAACTTATATTCTATTCTAATTTGGTGAACAGAAACTATGTGTACGTTATGTACCACAATAGGGGAACCATAGGCTAAACCATGCATTTGCTTTGCTTTAAAGTATACTAAGTGCTGTCTGTTTTGTTTACCGGAATACCACCATACCTCCTAATTATTGTCCTAAGTTGTCTATAAAAGGAGAGATCTAACAATTTTGTCTCTTCCCAACAATTGTCATTCAACAGGCATAATTTTTTTTAAAGAAAAAAGATGGCTAATATAGGAAAAAAGTTATACTAGAGTAAATCCTTCAAAAGAAAATTGTACTTTCAAACATTTTGAAGCAGGCATAAATATGATAATTTACATTTGACAATTATGATGCATATTCAGTCTCTAGTATATTTTAACATTTGAATAGATCCACTTCATTGTCAAAAATCCAGCCTAAACAATCTTATAGTTAGGTAAATTAAGGGTGGGGTACATAGCTAATGAATGTTTGAGAGTTTTATGGTTTAGGCTGATAAAAAGGGAAGCTATTACTGATGATCTGACAGGCAGTAAGGAGTAAGCCAAAGAAGGATGTCCCTATTAATTTTTAAGTGTTTGTTTTATTTTCAGAGACAATTTTTCTGCTATGGCCACTATATATTTATGATAAATTACCATGGTTTTTCATCATAAAATATCACTCTCAAAGTGTAAAAAGATTTTCTCTTAAGATTTACTATGTTAACTATAGAAAAAATACTTTGATATTAATTAACTTAGTAATGCAAGCTAGAGTTTCTTGCTTCAACATAGCTTAGATAGTTCAGGATTTGTTATATTCTGAGAGCGTTGCCAATAATCTGTTTTACTAAATACTAAATGGTAACAGGCAGTCTAAACTGAGGCATTTCCTTGAATTTTAAGTATCAGTAAGTGCTTTTTGTTTGGTTCATCTGAACTCCATGAATCCAAATCATTTTCATTATTCTGAACTTTTTAACTCAATTCACTTTTAAGACCTTCTTGACTTTTTACTTAATATATATGCATTCTGTATTTTTATTATATATTTAACATGGTAGTAGGCCAGCTGAACTTAGGCACTAACTGTTTCATGAAATCAGGTAAGTGCTTTCTGTTTGGTTAGTCTGCTCGCCATGAATCTTCTTCATTTCAGATATCATATATGTTTTGGAACTCAAATGCTATTTTATTGGCAGATATGGAAACTACTAATTGCTTCTAGTTTAATAATCTACCTTGTGAAAGATTAGAACGTTTAAGGAATATAGGTTATCAGATAAGATATTGTTAGGTTATAAAATAAAAAGAAAATATTTTGGGCTATATGTCTGGGGAGAAGGACATCTTTATTGTTTGAGAACAGGCGATATGTGGAAAATTTCAAAAATATCAATTAAAATTAACATTTTATACCAGCAGGGGGGTTAGGTTCAAGCCAACTAGGGAAACAACTATTTAAGAAGAAAATATATACTTTTTAAGCTGATGAATAGTAAGGAAATAGAAATTCATATTATTACGTTGTGCAATGTATTATTTTCCTTTCAATGTGATAAATGTTATAGTAATTATGTGTTTTCTTTCTTTGTTTTTTATTTTGTTTTGTGGAAGCAGGTTGGCCAAACTAAGGCACTCACTTTACTTTAACATATAGTAAGTGCTTTCTGTTTGGTTTATCTGAATACTCCATTTCTTATTAGCATCAGCCCAAATCCTTTTGAAGAAACTTTATGAAATAGCCTATCAAAACAACTATAACTCATAATATTCACAAATCTATGTGAGTTATTCATCACAATAGGGGAAACAGGTAGGCCAAACCAAGGCACTCACTTTACTTTGAAATACAGTAAGTGCTTTCTTTTTGGTTCATCTGAATTCACCATTTTTATCAGCATGACCCTCGAGTATTTTGAAGAAACTACATAGAAGAGTGTACCATTAAAAGATCAGCTCTAACTTATATTCTATTCTAATTTGGTGAACAGAAACTATGTGTACGTTATGTACCACAATAGGGGAACCATAGGCTAAACCATGCATTTGCTTTGCTTTAAAGTATACTAAGTGCTGTCTGTTTTGTTTACCGGAATACCACCATACCTCCTAATTATTGTCCTAAGTTGTCTATAAAAGGAGAGATCTAACAATTTTGTCTCTTCCCAACAATTGTCATTCAACAGGCATAATTTTTTTTAAAGAAAAAAGATGGCTAATATAGGAAAAAAGTTATACTAGAGTAAATCCTTCAAAAGAAAATTGTACTTTCAAACATTTTGAAGCAGGCATAAATATGATAATTTACATTTGACAATTATGATGCATATTCAGTCTCTAGTATATTTTAACATTTGAATAGATCCACTTCATTGTCAAAAATCCAGCCTAAACAATCTTATAGTTAGGTAAATTAAGGGTGGGGTACATAGCTAATGAATGTTTGAGAGTTTTATGGTTTAGGCTGATAAAAAGGGAAGCTATTACTGATGATCTGACAGGCAGTAAGGAGTAAGCCAAAGAAGGATGTCCCTATTAATTTTTAAGTGTTTGTTTTATTTTCAGAGACAATTTTTCTGCTATGGCCACTATATATTTATGATAAATTACCATGGTTTTTCATCATAAAATATCACTCTCAAAGTGTAAAAAGATTTTCTCTTAAGATTTACTATGTTAACTATAGAAAAAATACTTTGATATTAATTAACTTAGTAATGCAAGCTAGAGTTTCTTGCTTCAACATAGCTTAGATAGTTCAGGATTTGTTATATTCTGAGAGCGTTGCCAATAATCTGTTTTACTAAATACTAAATGGTAACAGGCAGTCTAAACTGAGGCATTTCCTTGAATTTTAAGTATCAGTAAGTGCTTTTTGTTTGGTTCATCTGAACTCCATGAATCCAAATCATTTTCATTATTCTGAACTTTTTAACTCAATTCACTTTTAAGACCTTCTTGACTTTTTACTTAATATATATGCATTCTGTATTTTTATTATATATTTAACATGGTAGTAGGCCAGCTGAACTTAGGCACTAACTGTTTCATGAAATCAGGTAAGTGCTTTCTGTTTGGTTAGTCTGCTCGCCATGAATCTTCTTCATTTCAGATATCATATATGTTTTGGAACTCAAATGCTATTTTATTGGCAGATATGGAAACTACTAATTGCTTCTAGTTTAATAATCTACCTTGTGAAAGATTAGAACGTTTAAGGAATATAGGTTATCAGATAAGATATTGTTAGGTTATAAAACAAAAAGAAGAAAATATTTTGGGCTATATGTCTGGGGAGAAGGACATCTTTATTGTTTGAGAACAGGCGATATGTGGAAAATTTCAAAAATATCAATTAAAATTAACATTTTATACCAGCAGGGGGGTTAGGTTCAAGCCAACTAGGGAAACAACTATTTAAGAAGAAAATATATACTTTTTAAGCTGATGAATAGTAAGGAAATAGAAATTCATATTATTACGTTGTGCAATGTATTATTTTCCTTTCAATGTGATAAATGTTATAGTAATTATGTGTTTTCTTTCTTTGTTTTTTATTTTGTTTTGTGGAAGCAGGTTGGCCAAACTAAGGCACTCACTTTACTTTAACATATAGTAAGTGCTTTCTGTTTGGTTTATCTGAATACTCCATTTCTTATTAGCATCAGCCCAAATCCTTTTGAAGAAACTTTATGAAATAGCCTATCAAAACAACTATAACTCATAATATTCACAAATCTATGTGAGTTATTCATCACAATAGGGGAAACAGGTAGGCCAAACAAAGGCACTCACTTTACTTTGAAATACAGTAAGTGCTTTCTTTTTGGTTCATCTGAATTCACCATTTTTATCAGCATGACCCTCGAGTATTTTGAAGAAACTACATAGAAGAGTGTACCATTAAAAGATCAGCTCTAACTTATATTCTATTCTAATTTGGTGAACAGAAACTATGTGTACGTTATGTACCACAATAGGGGAACCATAGGCTAAACCATGCATTTGCTTTGCTTTAAAGTATACTAAGTGCTGTCTGTTTTGTTTACCGGAATACCACCATACCTCCTAATTATTGTCCTAAGTTGTCTATAAAAGGAGAGATCTAACAATTTTGTCTCTTCCCAACAATTGTCATTCAACAGGCATAATTTTTTTTAAAGAAAAAAGATGGCTAATATAGGAAAAAAGTTATACTAGAGTAAATCCTTCAAAAGAAAATTGTACTTTCAAACATTTTGAAGCAGGCATAAATATGATAATTTACATTTGACAATTATGATGCATATTCAGTCTCTAGTATATTTTAACATTTGAATAGATCCACTTCATTGTCAAAAATCCAGCCTAAACAATCTTATAGTTAGGTAAATTAAGGGTGGGGTACATAGCTAATGAATGTTTGAGAGTTTTATGGTTTAGGCTGATAAAAAGGGAAGCTATTACTGATGATCTGACAGGCAGTAAGGAGTAAGCCAAAGAAGGATGTCCCTATTAATTTTTAAGTGTTTGTTTTATTTTCAGAGACAATTTTTCTGCTATGGCCACTATATATTTATGATAAATTACCATGGTTTTTCATCATAAAATATCACTCTCAAAGTGTAAAAAGATTTTCTCTTAAGATTTACTATGTTAACTATAGAAAAAATACTTTGATATTAATTAACTTAGTAATGCAAGCTAGAGTTTCTTGCTTCAACATAGCTTAGATAGTTCAGGATTTGTTATATTCTGAGAGCGTTGCCAATAATCTGTTTTACTAAATACTAAATGGTAACAGGCAGTCTAAACTGAGGCATTTCCTTGAATTTTAAGTATCAGTAAGTGCTTTTTGTTTGGTTCATCTGAACTCCATGAATCCAAATCATTTTCATTATTCTGAACTTTTTAACTCAATTCACTTTTAAGACCTTCTTGACTTTTTACTTAATATATATGCATTCTGTATTTTTATTATATATTTAACATGGTAGTAGGCCAGCTGAACTTAGGCACTAACTGTTTCATGAAATCAGGTAAGTGCTTTCTGTTTGGTTAGTCTGCTCGCCATGAATCTTCTTCATTTCAGATATCATATATGTTTTGGAACTCAAATGCTATTTTATTGGCAGATATGGAAACTACTAATTGCTTCTAGTTTAATAATCTACCTTGTGAAAGATTAGAACGTTTAAGGAATATAGGTTATCAGATAAGATATTGTTAGGTTATAAAACCAAAAAGAAGAAAATATTTTGGGCTATATGTCTGGGGAGAAGGACATCTTTATTGTTTGAGAACAGGCGATATGTGGAAAATTTCAAAAATATCAATTAAAATTAACATTTTATACCAGCAGGGGGGTTAGGTTCAAGCCAACTAGGGAAACAACTATTTAAGAAGAAAATATATACTTTTTAAGCTGATGAATAGTAAGGAAATAGAAATTCATATTATTACGTTGTGCAATGTATTATTTTCCTTTCAATGTGATAAATGTTATAGTAATTATGTGTTTTCTTTCTTTGTTTTTTATTTTGTTTTGTGGAAGCAGGTTGGCCAAACTAAGGCACTCACTTTACTTTAACATATAGTAAGTGCTTTCTGTTTGGTTTATCTGAATACTCCATTTCTTATTAGCATCAGCCCAAATCCTTTTGAAGAAACTTTATGAAATAGCCTATCAAAACAACTATAACTCATAATATTCACAAATCTATGTGAGTTATTCATCACAATAGGGGAAACAGGTAGGCCAAACCAAGGCACTCACTTTACTTTGAAATACAGTAAGTGCTTTCTTTTTGGTTCATCTGAATTCACCATTTTTATCAGCATGACCCTCGAGTATTTTGAAGAAACTACATAGAAGAGTGTACCATTAAAAGATCAGCTCTAACTTATATTCTATTCTAATTTGGTGAACAGAAACTATGTGTAAGTTATGTACCACAATAGGGGAACCATAGGCTAAACCATGCATTTGCTTTGCTTTAAAGTATACTAAGTGCTGTCTGTTTTGTTTACCGGAATACCACCATACCTCCTAATTATTGTCCTAAGTTGTCTATAAAAGGAGAGATCTAACAATTTTGTCTCTTCCCAACAATTGTCATTCAACAGGCATAATTTTTTTTAAAGAAAAAAGATGGCTAATATAGAAAAAAAGTTATACTAGAGTAAATCCTTCAAAAGAAAATTGTACTTTCAAACATTTTGAAGCAGGCATAAATATGATAATTTACATTTGACAATTATGATGCATATTCAGTCTCTAGTATATTTTAACATTTGAATAGATCCACTTCATTGTCAAAAATCCAGCCTAAACAATCTTATAGTTAGGTAAATTAAGGGTGGGGTACATAGCTAATGAATGTTTGAGAGTTTTATGGTTTAGGCTGATAAAAAGGGAAGCTATTACTGATGATCTGACAGGCAGTAAGGAGTAAGCCAAAGAAGGATGTCCCTATTAATTTTTAAGTGTTTGTTTTATTTTCAGAGACAATTTTTCTGCTATGGCCACTATATATTTATGATAAATTACCATGGTTTTTCATCATAAAATATCACTCTCAAAGTGTAAAAAGATTTTCTCTTAAGATTTACTATGTTAACTATAGAAAAAATACTTTGATATTAATTAACTTAGTAATGCAAGCTAGAGTTTCTTGCTTCAACATAGCTTAGATAGTTCAGGATTTGTTATATTCTGAGAGCGTTGCCAATAATCTGTTTTACTAAATACTAAATGGTAACAGGCAGTCTAAACTGAGGCATTTCCTTGAATTTTAAGTATCAGTAAGTGCTTTTTGTTTGGTTCATCTGAACTCCATGAATCCAAATCATTTTCATTATTCTGAACTTTTTAACTCAATTCACTTTTAAGACCTTCTTGACTTTTTACTTAATATATATGCATTCTGTATTTTTATTATATATTTAACATGGTAGTAGGCCAGCTGAACTTAGGCACTAACTGTTTCATGAAATCAGGTAAGTGCTTTCTGTTTGGTTAGTCTGCTCGCCATGAATCTTCTTCATTTCAGATATCATATATGTTTTGGAACTCAAATGCTATTTTATTGGCAGATATGGAAACTACTAATTGCTTCTAGTTTAATAATCTACCTTGTGAAAGATTAGAACGTTTAAGGAATATAGGTTATCAGATAAGATATTGTTAGGTTATAAAACCAAAAAGGAAGAAAATATTTTGGGCTATATGTCTGGGGAGAAGGACATCTTTATTGTTTGAGAACAGGCGATATGTGGAAAATTTCAAAAATATCAATTAAAATTAACATTTTATACCAGCAGGGGGGTTAGGTTCAAGCCAACTAGGGAAACAACTATTTAAGAAGAAAATATATACTTTTTAAGCTGATGAATAGTAAGGAAATAGAAATTCATATTATTACGTTGTGCAATGTATTATTTTCCTTTCAATGTGATAAATGTTATAGTAATTATGTGTTTTCTTTCTTTGTTTTTTATTTTGTTTTGTGGAAGCAGGTTGGCCAAACTAAGGCACTCACTTTACTTTAACATATAGTAAGTGCTTTCTGTTTGGTTTATCTGAATACTCCATTTCTTATTAGCATCAGCCCAAATCCTTTTGAAGAAACTTTATGAAATAGCCTATCAAAACAACTATAACTCATAATATTCACAAATCTATGTGAGTTATTCATCACAATAGGGGAAACAGGTAGGCCAAACCAAGGCACTCACTTTACTTTAAAATACAGTAAGTGCTTTCTTTTTGGTTCATCTGAATTCACCATTTTTATCAGCATGACCCTCGAGTATTTTGAAGAAACTACATAGAAGAGTGTACCATTAAAAGATCAGCTCTAACTTATATTCTATTCTAATTTGGTGAACAGAAACTATGTGTACGTTATGTACCACAATAGGGGAACCATAGGCTAAACCATGCATTTGCTTTGCTTTAAAGTATACTAAGTGCTGTCTGTTTTGTTTACCGGAATACCACCATACCTCCTAATTATTGTCCTAAGTTGTCTATAAAAGGAGAGATCTAACAATTTTGTCTCTTCCCAACAATTGTCATTCAACAGGCATAATTTTTTTTAAAGAAAAAAGATGGCTAATATAGGAAAAAAGTTATACTAGAGTAAATCCTTCAAAAGAAAATTGTACTTTCAAACATTTTAAAGCAGGCATAAATATGATAATTTACATTTGACAATTATGATGCATATTCAGTCTCTAGTATATTTTAACATTTGAATAGATCCACTTCATTGTCAAAAATCCAGCCTAAACAATCTTATAGTTAGGTAAATTAAGGGTGGGGTACATAGCTAATGAATGTTTGAGAGTTTTATGGTTTAGGCTGATAAAAAGGGAAGCTATTACTGATGATCTGACAGGCAGTAAGGAGTAAGCCAAAGAAGGATGTCCCTATTAATTTTTAAGTGTTTGTTTTATTTTCAGAGACAATTTTTCTGCTATGGCCACTATATATTTATGATAAATTACCATGGTTTTTCATCATAAAATATCACTCTCAAAGTGTAAAAAGATTTTCTCTTAAGATTTACTATGTTAACTATAGAAAAAATACTTTGATATTAATTAACTTAGTAATGCAAGCTAGAGTTTCTTGCTTCAACATAGCTTAGATAGTTCAGGATTTGTTATATTCTGAGAGCGTTGCCAATAATCTGTTTTACTAAATACTAAATGGTAACAGGCAGTCTAAACTGAGGCATTTCCTTGAATTTTAAGTATCAGTAAGTGCTTTTTGTTTGGTTCATCTGAACTCCATGAATCCAAATCATTTTCATTATTCTGAACTTTTTAACTCAATTCACTTTTAAGACCTTCTTGACTTTTTACTTAATATATATGCATTCTGTATTTTTATTATATATTTAACATGGTAGTAGGCCAGCTGAACTTAGGCACTAACTGTTTCATGAAATCAGGTAAGTGCTTTCTGTTTGGTTAGTCTGCTCGCCATGAATCTTCTTCATTTCAGATATCATATATGTTTTGGAACTCAAATGCTATTTTATTGGCAGATATGGAAACTACTAATTGCTTCTAGTTTAATAATCTACCTTGTGAAAGATTAGAACGTTTAAGGAATATAGGTTATCAGATAAGATATTGTTAGGTTATAAAACCAAAAAGGAAGAAAATATTTTGGGCTATAT
>NC_053394.1:369264133-369337115 GCF_905171765.1 Bufo bufo | reverse complement strand
GTCAAAGTAACTAAATGGTGGCTTCTCCTGTGGTGGCTGATATGATGCCAGAATATGTGCTGTGGGGCCTCTCTCCTCTTCCTGGGTGCAGGGGTCAAAGTAACTCAATGGTGGCTTCTCCTGTGGTGGCTGATATGATGCCAGAATATGTGCTGTGGTGCCTCTCTCCTCTTCCTGGGTGCGGGGGTCAAAGTAACTCAATGGTGGCTTCTCCTGTGGTGGCTGATATGATGCCAGAATATGTGCTGTGGTGCCTCTCTCCTCTTCCTGGGTGCGGGGGTCAAAGTAACTCAATGGTGGCTTCTCCTGTGGTGGCTGATATGATGCCAGAATATGTGCTGTGGTGCCTCTCTCCTCTTCCTGGGTGCAGGGGTCAAAGTAACTAAATGGTGGCTTCTCCTGTGGTGGTTGATATGATGCCTTATTCTCTGCTGTGAAACCTCTCTCCTCCATCTGGGTGTAGGGGTCAAAGTCTTTCAAAGTCGCCTTCTCCTGTGCTGATTGATATAAAGCTGATGGTTGTGCCATCTGACATGGTTGCCAGGGTCTGATTCAATGGGGGCCTACTCCTGTGGTGGGTGATCTAAATGCCTGATTCTCTGCTGTGAAACCTCTCTCCTCCGTCTGGGTGTAGGGGTCAAAGTCTTTCAAAGTCGCCTTCTCCTGTGCTGATTGATATGAAGCTGATGGTTGTGCCATCTGACATGGTTGCCGGGGTCCCATTAAATTGGGGCCTACTCCTGTGGTGGGTGATCTAAATGCCTGATTCTCTGCTTTGAAACCTCTCTCCTCCGTCCGGGTGTAGGGGTCAAAGTCTGTCAAAGTCGCCTTCTCCTGTGCTGATTGATATAAAGCTTATGCTTGTGCCATCTGACATGGTTGCCGGGGTCTGATTCAATGGTGGCCTACTCCTGTGGTGGGTGATCTAAATGCCTGATTCTCTGCTGTGTAACCACTCTCCTCCGTCTGGGTGTAGGGGTCAAAGTCTTTCAAAGTCGCCTTCTCCTGTGCTGATTGATATGAAGCTGATGGTTGTGCCATCTGACATGGTTGCCGGGGTCCCATTAAATTGTGGCCTACTCCTGTGGTGGTTGATATGATGCCTGATTCTCTGATGTGGAACCTCTCTCCTCTGTTTGGGTGAAGGGGTCAAAGTAACTAAATGGTGGCTTCTCCTGTGGTGGCTGATATGATGCCAGAATATGTGCTGTGGGGCCTCTCTCCTCTTCCTGGGTGCAGGGGTCAAAGTAACTCAATGGTGGCTTCTCCTGTGGTGGCTGATATGATGCCAGAATATGTGCTGTGGTGCCTCTCTCCTCTTCCTGGGTGCGGGGGTCAAAGTAACTCAATGGTGGCTTCTCCTGTGGTGGCTGATATGATGCCAGAATATGTGCTGTGGTGCCTCTCTCCTCTTCCTGGGTGCGGGGGTCAAAGTAACTCAATGGTGGCTTCTCCTGTGGTGGCTGATATGATGCCAGAATATGTGCTGTGGTGCCTCTCTCCTCTTCCTGGGTGCAGAGGTCAAAGTAACTAAATGGTGGCTTCTCCTGTGGTGGTTGATATGATGCCTGATTCTCTGCTGTGAAACCTCTCTCCTCCATCTGGGTGTAGGGGTCAAAGTCTTTCAAAGTCGCCTTCTCCTGTGCTGATTGATATAAAGCTGATGGTTGTGCCATCTGACATGGTTGCCAGGGTCTGATTCAATGGGGGCCTACTCCTGTGGTGGGTGATCTAAATGCCTGATTCTCTGCTGTGAAACCTCTCTCCTCCGTCTGGGTGTAGGGGTCAAAGTCTTTCAAAGTAGCCTTCTCCTGTGCTGATTGATATGAAGCTGATGGTTGTGCCATCTGACATGGTTGCCGGGGTCCCATTAAATTGGGGCCTACTTCTGTGGTGGGTGATCTAAATGCCTGATTCTCTGCTTTGAAACCTCTCTCCTCCGTCCGGGTGTAGGGGTCAAAGTCTGTCAAAGTCGCCTTCTCCTGTGCTGATTGATATAAAGCTTATGCTTGTGCCATCTGACATGGTTGCCGGGGTCTGATTCAATGGTGGCCTACTCCTGTGGTGGGTGATCTAAATGCCTGATTCTCTGCTGTGTAACCTCTCTCCTCCGTCTGGGTGTAGGGGTCAAAGTAACTAAATGGTGGCCTACTCCTGTGGTGGGTGATATGATGCCTGGTTCTCTGCTGTGGGACCTCTCTCCTTTGTCTGGGTGCTGTGGTCAAAATAATAGTAAGTGACCTTCTCCATTGGTGGGTGACTTGAAGCCTGATTCTGTGCTATGGGACCTCACTCCAATTAATATTGTTTAATTTTTATTTATTTTATGCTAACTCATCATTTCCCTATCTACATTTGTTTGCAGGGGATTTAACTACATTTTGCTGCCTTTTGCAGCCCTCTAGCCCTTTCCGGGTGTGTTTTACAGCCTTTTTAGTGCCCAAAAGTTCGGGTCCCCATTGACTTCTATGGGGTTCGGGTTCGGGATGAAGTTCGGGTCGAGTTCGGATCCCGAACCCGAACATTTTTCGAAAGTTCGGCCGAACTCGTCGAACCCGAACATCCAGGTGTTCGCTCAACTCTACTCATGATGTCAAAAAACTACTAATAAGGAAGAGTGAATAGTGTGCCTCTAGGAGAAAGTTAGTTCCAGTAAAGAATGGGACACTGAGAGTGAGCATTTCCTCTCTATGAAATTTCTAAAGATGCGTTTTTCCCATTTCATTAACTAAATTGGGTTTAAAACCTGGTAATTTCGCTATGAAGTCTAGTATGAGAAGATATCCGTAGCACTGACCAGCAAACTTATGCGTTTCCGTCACCAGTATTTCGGCTTTTGGGCTATCTAAATATATGTACAAATACTCGAATGAACAGTAGAAAGATCGGTGTAATGATCTTTCTACACCAAGGCCTAAATCCAGGATAAATAGGCATCCACTACATTCTACAGGAAAGATTTCACCATCAGTAAACATGATGATTCTTTCCAGTAAGTGGAGTGAGACTATGGACCTTTCCAACACAGAATGTTGAGATCCTTGATTTGTTAAAAAGCTCAATAGTTACCTGGCCAGCTTTTATTCAGCCATGGAATATTCAGAACTGGTTTAGGAAGTTATTTTGTTTTCCATATTGGCAGTCAGGGAGGAGTTTATCACCCTAATTAGACTGTATCTTATATGCCAAAAAAAACATGACCTCAGGGTGATCTAAAGACATGCCATCAGCAATTAAGAAGGTATTTCCGCTACTCACATCAAACCGAAAGGCGCTTCGGATCTCAATGTGCTTAAAAACACCCTTCCTTGTCATATGGAGTCAGACATGGTACCATTGTGCCATGACATTGGTTACCATCATGCAGTCAAAAATAGTTTGAGGACCAACTGCTGGTTAAGACTGATGTATGGTCCTTTTGCTCTTACTGTTAAGCAAAACATCTTAGTTAAAAACACCTTCAACACTTTCTTTAACCTAAAATGACAAAATGCTCAGATTTTTCAATCTTAAGGAAAGTTAACACCATGCCAAATTTTACTCTTCTTAAGAGAGTAAGCGGAACAGGTTGTAATTGCAGATTAATGTTATGCTGTTTACTCATTCTATGATGAAAAGAATAACTGACCCCGACGTGATTTGAACACGCAACCTTCTGATCTGGAGTCAGACGCGCTACCGTTGCGCCACGAGGTCAAGGAATGACTTTCATGCTGTCCTTCACCATCACCGATGTACCTGTAAAGAAATGATAACACCCTGCTAATTCTAAATAACTAATCAACCAATTTTAAAAGATGGCAATTTTTCCCAAAATCCCTACTGCAAAGACCAAGAAGGATTGCACTTTGTGTCCTTAAGGTGAAGGCAATTCTAGTAAATAATGTGACTCTATTTAAGAAAAATGTTTTTGTAGTACTCATGTAGTGATCAAAAAGACACCTGACCACAAATCATAGTTAAAACAACTTAAACCCATTACTTAACCTAAATTGACAAACTGCTCAGAATTTTCAGGCTTACGGAAAGTTAACATCATGGCAAACTATACTCTTCTTAAGAGAGCAATGGGAAACGGTTGAAGTTAGCAGGTTAAGGGCCATGCTGTTTACTCATTATATAACAAAAACATAACTGACCCTGACGTGATTTGAACACGCAACCTTCTGATCTGGAGTCAGACACGCTACCATTGCGCCACAAGGTCAAAAGTCTGTGTTTGGTTGGAACCTTTACCATCACCAATGTTTGTTGAAGAAATGTTAATACCCTCGTAATTCAAAAGGACTGATACAATACTTTTGAAAGAAGCCAATTTTACCCACAATTGACGCTGCAACGAACAAAAAGGATTGCTATTTCTGCTATTAAGGTGAAGGGATTTCTAGTAAATAATGTATCTATAGTTAAGAAAAATGTGTCTGTAGTACTCATTTGGTAATAAAAAGGACAGCTGACCACGATATTATAGAAACGCACAACACTCTGACACGCAACTCTTGCGCTACAAGATCAGTCAATACCTAGCTTTCTGACCCTGTTTCTCTCCAATGCCTTTTTGACAAAATGCCTACTGCCTGCCTCTTCTAACCAATTGCTCTACTACTTTTAATAGAAGCTTGCTTTTCCCTCATGATGTCAAAAAACTACTAATAAGGAAGAGTGAATAGTGTGCCTCTACGAGAAAGTTAGTTCCAGTAAAGAATGGGACACTGAGAGTGAGCATTTCCTCTCTATGAAATTTCTAAAGATGCGTTTTTCCCATTTCCCATTCCCATAGTTAAAAACACCTTCAACACTTTCTTTAACCTAAAATGACAAAATGCTCAGATTTTTCAATCTTAAGGAAAGTTAACACCATGCCAAATTTTACTCTTCTTAAGAGAGTAAGCGGAACAGGTTGTAATTGCAGATTAATGTTATGCTGTTTACTCATTCTATGATGAAAAGAATAACTGACCCCAACGTGATTTGAACACGCAACCTTCTGATCTGGAGTCAGACGTGCTACCGTTGCGCCACGAGGTCAAGGAATGACTTTCATGCTGTCCTTCACCATCACCGATGTACCTGTAAATAAATGATAACACCCTGCTAATTCTAAATAACTGATTAACCAATTTTAAAAGATGGCAATTTTTCCCCACAATCCCTACTGCAAAGACCAAGCAGGATTGCACTTTGTGTCCTTAACCACTTAAGGACCACAGGTTTATACCCCCCTATTGACCAGGCCCTTTTTTCCAAATCGGCACTCCACAACTTTAGCGGTTTATTGCTCGGTCATGCAACTTACCACCCAAATGAATTTTACCTCCTTTTCTTCTCACTAATAGAGCTTTCATTTGGTGGTATTTCATTGCTGCTGACATTTTTACTTTTTTTGTTATTAATCGAAATTTAACGATTATTTTGCAAAAAAATGAAATTTTTCACTTTCAGTTGTAAAATTTTGCAAAAAAAAACGACATCCATATATAAATTTTTCTCTAAATTTATTGTTCTACATGTCTTTGATAAAAAAAAAATGTTTGGGTAAAAGAAAAATGTTTGGGGTAAAAGTTATAGCATTTACAAACTATGGTACAAAAATGTGAATTATCGCTTTTTGAAGCAGCTCTGACTTTCTGAGCACCTGTCATGTTTCCTGAGGTTCTACAATGGCCAAACAGTACAAACACCCCACAAATGAACCCATTTCGGAAATTAGACACCCTAAGGTATTCGCTGATGGGCATAGTGAGTTCATAGAACTTTTTATTTTTTGTCACAAGTTAGCGGAAAATGATGATTTTTTTATTTTATTTTTTCTTACAAAGTCTCATATTCCACTAACTTGTGACAAAAAAAAAAACTTCCATGAACTCACTATGCCCATCACGAAATACCTTGGGGTGTCTTCTTTCCAAAATGGGGTCACTTGTGGGGTAGTTATACTGCCCTGGCATTTTAGGGGCCCAAATGCGTGCGAAGTAGTTTGAAATCAAAATCTGTAAAAAATGGCCGGTGAAATCCGAAAGGTGCTCTATGGAATGTGGGCCCCTTTGCCCACCTAGGCTGCAAAAAAGTGTCACACATGTGGTATTGCCGTACTCAGGAGAAGTTAGGCAATGTTTTTTGGGGTGTCATTTTACATATACCCATGCTGGATGAGAGAAATATCTTGGCAAAAGACAACTTTTCCAATTTTTTTATACAAAGTTGACATTTGACCAAGATATTTATCACACCCAGCATGGGTATATGTAAAATGACACCCCAAAACACATTGCCCAACTTCTCCTGAGTACGGCGATACCACATGTGTGACACTTTTTTGCAGCCTAGGTGGGCAAAGGGGCCCACATTCCAAAGAGCACCTTTAGGATTTCACCGGCCATTTTTTACAGATTCTGATTTCAAACTACTTACCACACATTAGGGCCCCTAGAATGCCAGGGCAGTATAACTACCCCACAAGTGACCCCATTTTGGAAACAAGACACCCCAAGGTATTCCGTGAGGGGCATGGCGAGTTCCTAGAATTTTTTATTTTTTGTCACAAGTTAGCGGAAAATGACGATTTTTTATTTTTATTTTTTCTTACAAAGTCTCATATTCCACTAACTTGTGACAAAAAATAAAAACTTCCATGAACTCACTATGCCCATCACGAAATACCTTGGGGTGTCTTCTTTCCAAAATGGGGTCACTTGTGAGGTAGTTATACTGCCCTGGCATTTTAGGGGCCCAAATGCGTGCGAAGTAGTTTGAAATCAAAATCAGTAAAAAATGGCCGGTGAAATCCGAAAGGTGCTCTTTGGAATGTGGGCCCCTTTGCCCACCTAGGCTGCAAAAAAGTGTCACACATGTGGTATTGCCGTACTCAGGAGAAGTTGGGCAATGTGTTTTGGGGTGTCATTTTACATATACCTATGCTGGGTGAGAGAAATATCTTGGCAAAAGACAACTTTTCCAATTTTTTTATACAAAGTTGACATTTGACCAAGATATTTATCACACCCAGCATGGGTATATGTAAAATGACACCCCAAAACACATTGCCCAACTTCTCTTGAGTACTGCGATACCACATGTGTGACACTTTTTTGCAGCCTAGGTGGGCAAAGGGGCCCACATTCCAACGAGCACCTTTAGGATTTCACCGGCCATTTTTTACAGATTCTGATTTCTAACTACTTACCACACATTAGGGCCCTAGAATGCCAGGGCAGTATAACTACCCCACAAGTGACCCCATTTTGGAAAGAAGACACCCCAAGGTATTCCGTGAGGGGCATGGCGAGTTCCTAGAATTTTTTATTTTTTGTCACAAGTTAGCGGAAAATGATGATTTTTAATTTTTATTTTTTCTTACAAAGTTTCATATTCCACTAACTTGTGATAAAAAATAAAAACTTCCATGAACTCACTATGCCCATCACGAAATACCTGGGGGTGTCTTCTTTCCAAAATGGGGTCACTTGTGGGGTAGTTATACTGCCCTGGCATTTTAGGGGCCCGAATGCGTGAGAAGTAGTTTGAAATCAAAATCTGTAAAAAATGGCTGGTGAAATCCGAAAGGTGCTCTTTGGAATGTGGGCCCCTTTGCCCACCTAGGCTGCAAAAAAGTGTCACACATCTGGTATTGCCGTACTCAGGAGAAGTTGGGCAATGTGTTTTGGGGTGTCATTTTACATATACCCATGCTGGGAAAGATAAATATCTCGGTCAAATGCCAACATTGTATAAAAAAATGGGAAAAGTTGTTCTTCTCACGCTTTAGGGCCCCTAAAATGCCAGGGCAGTATAAATACCCCACATGTGACCTCAATTTGGAAAGAAGACACCCCAAGGTAATCAATGAGGGGCATGGCGAGTTCATAGAATTTTTCTTTTTTTGGCACAAGTTAGCGGAAATTGATATAAAAAAATTTTTCTCACAAAGTCTCCCTTTCCGCTAACTTGGGACAAAAATTTCAATCTTTCATGGACTCAATATGCCCCTCACGGAATACCTTGGGGTGTCTTCTTTTTGAAATGGGGTCACATGTGGGGTGTTTTTACGCATTTGGATTCCGTGAGGGGTATGGTGAGTTCATGTGAGATTTTATTTTTTGACACAAGTTAGTGGAATATGAGACTTTGTAAAAAAAAAAAAAAAAATTCCGCTAACTTGGGCCAAAAAAATGTGTGAATGGAGCCTTACAGGGGGGTGATCAATAACAGGGGGTGATCAATGACAGGGGGTGATCAATGACAGGGGGGTGATCAATGACAGGGGGGTGATCAATGACAGGGTGGTGATCAGAAAGTCTATATGGGGTGATCACCCCCCTGTCATTGATTACCCCCTATAACGCTCCATTCAGATGTCCGTAAGTGTTTTGCGGATCCGATCCATGTATCCGTGGATCCGTAAAAAACATACGGATACCTGAATGGAGCCTTACAGGGGGGTGATCAATGACAGGGGGGTGATCAATGAAAGGGGGGTGATCAGGGAGTCTATATGATCGGATCCATGTATCCGTGGATCCGTAAAAAACATACGGACATCTGAATGGAGCCTTACAGGGGGGTGATCAATGACAGGGGGGTGATCAGGGAGTCTATATGGGGTGATCACCCCCGTCATTGATCACCCCCCTGTAAGGCTCCATTCAGACGTCCGTATGTGTTTTGCGGATCCGATCCATGTATCAGTGGATCCGTAAAAATCATGCGGACGTCTGAATGGAGCCTTACAAGGGGGTGATCAATGACAGGGGGGTGATCAATGACAGGGGGGTGATCAGGGAGTCTATATGGAGTGATCAGGGGTGATCAGTGGTTCATAAGGGGTTAATAAGTGACAGGGGGGTGTAGTGTAGTGTAGTGGTGTTTGGTGCTACTTTACTGAGCTGCCTGTGTCCTCTGGTGGTCGATCCAAACAAAATGGACCACCAGAGGACCAGGTAGCAGGTATATTAGACGCAGTTATCAAAACAGCGTCTAATATACCTGTTAGGGGTTAAAAAAAATCGCATCTCCAGCCTGCCAGCGAACGATCGCCGCTGGCAGGCTGGAGATCCACTCGCTTACCTTCCGATCCTGTGAACGCGCGCGCCTGTGTGCGCGCATTCACAGGAAATCTCGGCTCACGCGAGATGACGCCAATCAGCGTTAGCGTAGCCTGGGAGAGCCGCCGCGATGACACCTTTCGGCGTTAGCGTAGAGGCAAGAGGTTAAGGTGAAGGCAATTCTAGTAAATAATGTGACTCTATTTAAGAAAAATGTTTTTGTAGTACTCATGTAGTGATCAAAAAGACACCTGACCACAAATCATAGTTAAAACAACTTAAACCCATTACTTAACCTAAATTGACAAACTGCTCAGAATTTTCAGGCTTACGGAAAGTTAACATCATGGCAAACTATACTCTTCTTAAGAGAGCAATGGGAAATGGTTGAAGTTAGCAGGTTAAGGGCCATGCTGTTTACTCATTATATAACTGACCCTGACGTGATTTGAACACGCAACCTTCTAATCTGGAGTCAGAAACGATACAATTGCGCCACAAGGTCAAAAGCCTCTGTTTGGTTGGGACCTTTACCATCACCAATGTCTGTTGAAGAAATGTTAATACCCTCGTAATTCAAAAGGACTGATACAATACTTTTGAAAGAAGCCAATTTTACCCACAATTGTCGCTGCAACGAACAAGAAGGATTGCTATTTCTGCTATTAAGGTGAAGGGATTTCTAGTAAATAATGTATCTATAGTTAAGAAAAATGTGTCTGTAGTACTCATTTGGTAATAAAAAGGACAGCTGACCACGATATTATAGAAACGCACAACACTCTGACACGCAACTCTTACGCTACAAGACTAGTCAACACCTAGCTTTCTGACCCTGTTTCTCTCCAATGCCTTTTTGACAAAATGCCTACTGCCTGCCTCTTCTAACCAATTGCTCTACTACTTTTAATAGAAGCTTGCTTTTCCCTCATGATGTCAAAAAACTACTAATAAGGAAGAGTGAATAGTGTGCCTCTAGGAGAACGTTAGTTTCAGTAAAGAATGGGACACTGAGAGTGAGCTTTTCCTCTCTATAAAATTTCTAAAGATGCGTTTTTCCCATTTCATTAACTAAATTGGGTTTAAAACCTGGTAATTTCGCTATGAAGTCTAGTATGAGAAGATATCCGTAGCACTGAAGAGCAAACTTATGCATTTCCTTCACCAGTATTTCGGCTTTTGGGCTATCTAAATATATGTACAAATACTCGAATGAACAGTAGAAAGATCGGTGTAATGATCTTTCTACACCTAGGCCTAAATCCAGGATAAATAGGCATCCACTGCTTCTACATGATGATTCTTTCCAGTAAGTGGAGTGAGACTATGGACCTTTCCAACACAGAATGCTGAGATCCTTGATTTGTTAAAAAGCTCAATAGATACCTGGCCAGCTTTTATTCAGCCATGGAATATTCAGAACTGGTTTAGGAAGTTATTTTGTTTTCCATATTGGCAGTCAGGGAGGAGTTTATCACCCTAATAAGACTGTATCTTATATGCCAAAAAAAACATGACCTCAGGGTTATCTAAAGACATGCCATCAGCTATTAAGAAGGTATTTCCGCTACTCACATCAAACCGAAAGGCGCTTCGGATCTCAATGTGCTTAAAAACACCCTTCCTTGTCATATGGAGTCAGACATGGTACCATTGTGCCATGACATTGGTTACCATCATGCAGTCAAAAATAGTTTGAGGACCAACTGCTGGTTAAGACTGATGTATGGTCCTTTTGCTCTTACTGTTAAGCAAAACATCTTAGTTAAAAACACCTTCAACACTTTCTTTAACCTAAAATGACAAAATGCTCAGATTTTTCAATATTAACCCCTTAAGGACTCAGCCCTATTTCACCTTAAGGACCAGGCCATGTTTTGCAAATCTGGCCAGTGTCACTTTAAGTGCTGATAACTTTAAAACGCTTTAACTTATCCAGGTCATTCTGAGATTATTTTTTCGTCACATATTGTACTTCATGAGACTGGTAAAATGAAGTGAAAAATATTATTTTTTATTTATTAAAAAATACCAAATTTTCCAAAAATGTGTAAAAAATACCAAATTTCCAGTTTCAATTTCTCTACTTCTATAATACATAGTAATACCTCCAAAAATAGTTATTACTTTACATTCCCCATATGTCTACTTCATGTTTGGATCATTTTGGGAATGATATTTTATTTTTTGGGGATGTTACAAGGCTTAGAAGTTTAGAAGAAAATCTTGTAATTTTTCAGAAATTTTCAAAAACCTAATTTTTAGGGACCAGTTCAGGTCTGAAGTCACTTTGCGAGGCTTACATAATAGAAACCACCCAAAAATGACCCCATTCTATAAACTACACCCCTCAAGGTATTCAAAACTGATTTTACAAACTTTGTTTACCCTTTAGGTGTTCCAAAAGAATTAATGGAAAATAGAGATACAATTTCAAAATTTCACTTTTTTGGCAGATTTTCCATTTTACTAATTTTTTTCCAGTTACAAAGCAAGGGTTAACAGCCAAACCAAACTAAATATTTATGGCCCTGATTCTGTAATTTACAGAAACACCCCATATGTGGTCATAAACCGCTGTACAGGCACACGGCAGGGCGCAGAAGTAAAGTAATGCCATACGGTTTTTGGAAGGCAGGTTTTGCTGGACTGTTTTTTTTGACACTCATGTCCCATTTGAAGCCCCCTGATGCACCCCTAGAGTAGAAACTCCATAAAAGTGACCCCATCTAAGAAACTACACCCCTCAAGGTATTCAAAACTGATTTTACAAATGTCGTTAACCCTTTAGGTGTTCTACAAGAATTAATGGAAAATAGAGATACAATTTCAAAATTTCACTTTTTTGGCAGATTTTCCATTTTAATAATTTTTTTACGGTAACAAAGCAAGGGTTAACCGCCAAACCAAACACAGTATTTATGGCCCTGATTCTGTAGTTTACAGAAACACCCCATATGTGGTCATAAACCTCTGTACGGGCACACGGCAGGGCGCAGAAGGAAAGGAATGCCATACGGTTTTTGGAAGGCAGGTTTTGCTGGACTGTTTTTTTTGACACCCATGTCCCATTTGAAGCCCCCCTGATGCACCCCTAGAGTATAAACTCTATAAAAGTGACCCCATCTAAAAAACTACACCCCTCAAGGTGTTCAAAACTGATTTTACAAACATTGTTAACCCTTTAGGTGTTCCACAAGAATTAATGGAAAATAGAGATACAATTTCAAAATGTCACTTTTTTGGCAAATTTTCCATTTTTATAATTTTTTTTTACGGTTACAAAGCAAGGGTTAACAGCCAAACCAAACTCAATATTTACAGAAACATCCCATATGTGGTTGTAAACCACTGTACGGACACACGGCAGGGCGCAAAAGGAAAGGAATGCCATACGGTTTTTGGAAGGCAGATTTTGCTGGACTGTTTTTTTTGACACCATGTCCTATTTGAAGCCCCCCCTGATGCACCCCTAGAGTAGAAACTCCAAAAAAGTGGCCCCATTTTAGAAACTACGGGATGGCAGTATTGTTGGTACTAGTTTAGGGTACATACAGTACAGACCAAAAGTTTGGACACACCTCATTCAAAGAGTTTTCTTTATTTTCATGACTATGAAGGCATCAAAACTATGAATTAACACATGTGGAATTATATACATAACAAACAAGTGTGAAACAACTGAAAATATGTCATATTCTAGGTTCTTCAAAGTAGCCGCCTTTTGCTTTGATTACTGCTTTGCACACTCTTGGCATTCTCTTGATGAGCTTCAAGAGGTAGTCCCCTGAAATGGTCTTCCAACTGTCTTGAAGGAGTTCCCAGAGATGCTTAGCACTTGTTGGCCCTTTTGCCTTTACTCTGCGGTCCAGCTCACCCCAAACCATCTCAATTGGGTTCAGGTCCGGTGACTGTGGAGGCCAGGTCATCTGGCGCAGCACCCCATCACTCTCCTTCATGGTCAAATAGCCCTTACTTTCAAAGTTTTCCCAATTTTTCGGCTGACTGACTGACCTTCATTTCTTAAAGTAATGATGGCCACTCGTTTTTCTTTACTTAGCTGCTTTTTTCTTGCCATAATACCAATTCTATCAGTCTATTCAGTAGGACTATCAGCTGTGTATCCACCTGACTTCTCCTCAATGCAACTGATGGTCCCAACCCCATTTATAAGGCAAGAAATCCCACTTATTAAACCTGACAGGGCACACCTGTGAAGTGAAAACCATTTCAGGGGACTACCTCTTGAAGCTCATCAAGAGAATGCCAAGAGTGTGCAAAGCAGTAATCAAAGCAAAAGGTGGCTACTTTGAAGAACCTAGAATATGACATATTTTCAGTTGTTTCACACTTGTTTGTTATGTATATAATTCCATATGTGTTAATTCATAGTTTTGATGCCTTCAGTGTAAATCTACAATTTAGTCACAACATAGTCATAAAAATAAAAAAAACTCTTTGAATGAGAAGGTGTGTCCAAACTTTTGGTCTGTACTGTATGTTTTTTGGTTGCTCTATATTACACTTTTTGTGAGGCAAGCTAAAAAGAAATAGCTGTTTTGGCCATGGGTGTAGGAACCCCCAAAAATCTGGGGGGGACAGCATTTTGCTCGCCGGGTATTATATATAATTTACTTATAGTTCTGAAGACTCAGGGGTGCTGGCTGGCTTGGCCTCAGGGGTGCTGGCTGGCTTGGCAGGGCAGAAGGAGTGTGGGAGACTGTGAGGCCTTTTTCTCCAAGCTGCTCTGGATCAGTGCTCTGGCAGCTGGGCTCCGGGCTGGAAGTGGGCACAATAAGAAAAAAATATTTTTCATTACACCTCAGGTCATACCATCAATCAGACCCCCAATGTTAATCAGACCTCAGCTAACAGCCCCAATAAGATCCCCAATGTTAATAAGACCTCAGATCACACCTCAGCTCAGACCCCAATATGAATGACCCCCAATCAGACCTCAGATAAGAGCCCCATGCCTCATAGCAGCCCCCAGTGCCTCTCATCAGCCCCCCTCATCAGGTTATGATTTTTGCGGGATGAGATGACGGTTTTATTGGCACTATTTTCGGGTGCGTGTGACTTTTTGATCGCTTGCTATTACACCTTTTATGATGTAAGGTGACAAAGAATGGTTGATTTAGCACAGTTTTTACTTTGAATTTTTTACGGTGTTCATCTGAGGGGTTAGGTCATGTGATATTTTTATAGAGCCGGTCGATACGGACGTGGTGATACCTAATATGTATACTTTTTTTTTATTTATGTAAGTTTTACACAATAACAGCTTTTTTCAAACAAAAAAAAAGATGTTTTAGTGTCTCCATATTCTAAACCATAGTTTTTTTTATTTTTTGGGCGATTGTCTCAAATAGGGGCTCTTTTTTTGCGGGATGAGGTGACGGTTAGATTGGTACTATTTTGGTGGGCAAACGCCTTTTTGATCGCTTGCTGTTGTACTTTTTGTGATGTAAGGTGACAAAAAATTATTTATTTAGCACAGTTTTTAATTTTAAATTTTTACGGTGTTCATCTGAGGGGTTAGGTCATGTAATATTTTTATAGAGCCGGTCGATACGGACGCGGCAATACCTAATGTATACATTTTTTTCCCCCTATTTATTCCCAATTTTTTTTTTACTTTAATTGGGGAAAATGACGTTTTTGTTTATTTTTACTGGAAACTTTATTTATTTTTTGGGGAAAACTAAATTTTTTCAACTTTTTTTTTGTCCCACTTTGGGACTTGAACTTTGGGGGGTATATTCCTTTACAATGCATTCCAATACTTCTGTATTGGAATGCATTAGCTGTATAAGTAATACTGTGAGTATTACTCATACAGCTTCCGGGGCCTGTGAGATCCATGGGGCTGGATCTCACAGGCTCTTCACAGGAACGCAGCGCAGATGCCTCAGGAAGGCATCGCGCTGCCTTCCATGCCATCGGGTCCCCCCCACAGCCCCATGGGGACCCGATGGCAACACCGCCGCACCAGGTAAAAGCCGCAAACCGCAGGTCTGAATTGAATCTGAACCGCGCATGTAGCTGAGGTGCCTGCTCAATGATTTGAGCAGGCACCTTGTTCCGATCACTGCCCGACGGGTGGTGGTGATCGGAACAACACATGACGTACCGGTACATCATGTGTCCTTAAGTACGTACGTCATGTGTACGTAAGGGGTAAGTGAAAGTTAACACCATGCTAAATTTTACTCTTCTTAAGAGAGTAAGGGGAACAGATTGTAATTGCAGATTAAGGCCATGCTGTTTACTCATTTTATGATGAAAAAAATAACTGACCCCGACGTGATTTGAACACGCAACCTTCTGATCGGGAGTCAGACGCGCTACTGTTGCGCAACAAGGTAAAGGAATGACTTTCATGCTGTCCTTCACCATCAGTGATGTACCTGTAAAGAAATGATAACACCCTGCTAATTCTAAATAACTGATCAACCAATTTTAAAAGATGACAATTTTTCCCACAATCCCTACTGCAAAGACCAAGAAGGATTGCACTTTGTGTCCTTAACCTAAATTGACAAACTGCTCAGAATTTTCAGGCTTACGGAATGTTAACATCATGGCAAACTATACTCTTCTTATAAGAGCAATGGGAAACGGTTGAAGTTAGCAGGTTAAGGGCCATGCTGTTTACTCATTATATAACAAAAACATAACTGACCCTGACGTGATTTGAACACGCAACCTTCTGATCTGGAGTCAGACACGCTACCATTGCGTCACAAAGTCAAAAGACTCTGTTTGGTTGGGACCTTAACCATCACCAATGTTTGTTGAAGAAATGTTAATACCCTCGTAATTCAAAAGGACTGATACAATACTTTTGAAAGAAGCCAATTTTACCCACAATGTTCGCTGCAACGAACAAAAAGGATTGCTATTTCTGCTATTAAGGTGAAGGGATTTCTAGTAAATAATGTATCTATAGTTAAGAAAAATGTGTCTGTAGTACTCATTTGGTAATAAAAAGGACAGCTGACCACGATATTATAGAAACGCACAACACTCTGACACGCAACTCTTACGCTACAAGATCAGTCAATACCTAGCTTTCTGACCCTGTTTCTCTCCAATGCCTTTTTGACAAAATGCCTACTGCCTGCCTCTTCTAACCAATTGCTCTACTACTTTTAATAGAAGCTTGCTTTTCCCTCATGATGTCAAAAAACTACTAATAAGGAAGAGTGAATAGTGTGCCTCTAGGAGAAAGTTAGTTCCAGTAAAGAATGGGACACTGAGAGTGAGCTTTTCCTCTCTATAAAATTTCTAAAGATGCGTTTTTCCCATTTCATGAACTAAATTGGGTTTAAAACCTGATAATTTTGCTATGAAGTCAAGTATGAGAAGATATCCGTAGCACTGACCAGCAAACTTATGCGTTTCCGTCACCAGTATTTCGGCTTTTGGGCTATCTAAATATATGTACAAATACTCGAATGAACAGTAGAAAGATCGGTGTAATGATCTTTCTACACCTAGGCCTAAATCCAGGATAAATAGGCATCCACTGCTTCTACAGGAAAGATTTCACCATCAGTAAACATGATGATTCTTTCCAGTAAGTGGAGTGAGACTATGGACCTTTCCAACACAGAATGTTGAGATCCTTGATTTGTTAAAAAGCTCAATAGTTACCTGGCCAGCTTTTATTCAGCCATGGAATATTCAGAACTGGTTTAGGAAGTAATTTTGTTTTCCATATTGGCAGTCAGGGAGGAGTTTATCACTAGAGTTGAGCGAACCCGAACTGTAAAGTTCAGGTTCCTACTGAACGTTAGCTTTTTTTGGACCCGGACCCGAACCCGAACATTTACATAAAAGTTTGGGTTCGTGTTCGGTGTTAGGCGATTTTTATGGCGCTTTTTGAAAGGCTGCAAAGCAGCCAATCAACAAGCGTTTAACTGTGTGCCCTTAGAAGCATCACAGCCATGCCTACTATTGGCATGGCTGTGATTTGCCAACTGCAGCATGTGACCCAGCCTCTATATAAGGCTGAGTCACGTAGCGCTGCACGTCACTCTGCTATTCTTAGTGTAGGGAGAGGATGCAGCTGCTGTCCGTGACAGATCCGGGATAAATACTAAGAAGAACTGCCTTATAACTTAGCGATCTCAATCCAATGTGTTTTGTGGGTGCAGTGCATAGTTTTTTTAAGCCTGCACTGAGCCAACTTCCATTGAAAACGCATATTTTTTAACTTCAGTTTGTCACTATGAATACCTAATCGGCAGCCATTTCATGCAGACATGCTGGTGCAGCGCTATCTATCTGCATGTCTGCTAGTCCAGAAATACAGCTTTTTTGCTGACTGTGTTTAAAAAAAAAATAAAAATCATATACTGGTCATCTTTGATTACAAGTGCATAGGTGACAGTCACATTTAGGCCACAAATACGGCCATTCATTTACTGCGGTTGAAATAAACCGTGTGTTCATATATAGAGATGTCGCGAACATAAAATGCGACATAAAATTGCGGCAAACGCAAATTTCCGCAAATGTTTGCGAACCGCCATAGACTTCAATAGGCAGGCGAATTTTAAAACCCACAGGGACTCTTTCTGGCCACAATAGTGTTGGAAAGGTTTTTTCAAGGGGACTAACACCTGGACTGTGGCATGCCGGAGGGGGATCCATGGCAAAACTCCCATGGAAAATTACATAGTTGACGCAGAGTCGGGTTTTAAACTATAAAGGGCATAAATCACCTAACATTCCTAAATTGTTTGGAATAACGTGCTTTAAAACATCCAGTGTGTGTATACGATCAGGTATGATGTTGTATCGATCAGGTAGTGTAAGGGTTACGCCCGCTTCACAGTGACAGACCAAACTCTGACAGACCAAACTCCCCGTTTAACGTACCGCAAACAACCGCAAACAGTCCATTTGCACAACCGCAAACTCCCCATTTGCACAAGGTTAAATACCAAGCTAGCCATGTCCCGTTCCTTGTCCTCACTGACGTCATTGAAGGTCTCTTCCTCCACCCAGCCACGTACAACACCAAGGGTCCCTGAAAGGTGACAACAAGGCCCCTGGGACTCCTGCTGTGGTTGGTCTTCCACCTCCTCAAAGCCACCTTCCTCCTCTGACTCCTCTTTTTCAGATTCCTCTCTCTGCGTTGCCGCAGGTCCAGCAATCGACGACGACAAGGCTGATTCTGGTGGTGATGGTGACCACAACTCTTCCTCTTCATGCTCATCTACGGCCTGATCCAGCACTCTTCGCAGGGCACGCTCCAGAAAAAACGCATATGGGATGAGGTCGATGATGTTGCCTTGGGTTTGACTGACCAGGTTTGTCACCTCCGCAAAAGGACGCATGAGCCTACAGCCATTGTGCATGAGCGTTCAGTAACGCGGCCAAAAAACACCCAGCCCCGCAGAGGCTGTCCTCTTTTTTTTAGTTATTACCAGTTTAATCTCTGTTTTGTCCCCTATCAGGGGCAGGTGTATGGAATAGATTTTAGGAACCAGGAGATGTAAAAAGATGGTTGGTTGGTCCTCTTACTTCCAACTTGGGGTACTGCGCGTGCGCCGTGCAATGTACTGTGCTACCTTATATGAGTGGTGTGTTAAGTAGTACTATTCCTATCAGTGTAATCCCTGTTACGTCCCCTATCAGGGGCCAGTGTATGGATTAGATTTTAGGAACCGGGAGATAGAAAAAGATAGTTGGTCGGTCCTCTTATTTCCAATTTGGAGCACTGCGCGTGCGCCGTGCAATGTACTGTGCCACCCTATATGAGTGGTGTGTTAAGTAGTACTATTTCTATCAGTTTAATCCCTGTTACGTCCCCTATCAGGGGACGTGTATCGAATATTTTTTGTTGACACACTCATGACATCAATTTTATTCCTCTATGCGTCAATCTTGGTGTAGTGATGACTGTGCTCGTGCGAACTTTTGGGAGATTGCAGGCGATGGCGGTTTTTCAAAGCCTATGGTCGTGCTGAGGCAGTTCAGTGACAGTTAAGTGACCCAGAAAACAATGATTCTGCAGTGTGGGCCCATTGTTGGCCTAGTAGGCTTTAATGATCACCTTAGATGATCACAAAGAAAATTAATGTTTTTTCTATGCAAAATTATCCAGCAGATCGCTTTTGGTCTGTTCACAATAAAGCAACGACCTTATCATCTGGGGTGTGCCAACATTGCCAACACACTCATAGAGGTAATACGCAAGCCCCTTCACCACAACAAGGTAACGATCACGAAGTGGAATTGACACAAGTATGTGCCTTTTTTTTTCATTTTGTCTTTGCAGCCACAGTGCAGCACCAGAGGCCAGAAAAATTAGGCATGTACACATGCTTGAAAAATTAGGCATTGTTGCCCGGAAAAATTGATGTTTTCCAGGCAGAAAGTGCCCTAAAACATTGCGGCTTGAACCCTATTTGGTGGCGGAGAAGTCACGCAAGTCATCCGGCATGCAGAGATTAAATAAAGCAGCGTGTGGAGATTTTTAGCCCAAGGTATCTCATCAGGCCTTTTTTTGTCAAATGCGTCCCCCACTGTCAGTCCCTTCGGGATCCATGCCTCATTCATCTTAATAAAGGTGAGGTTTTTTGACCTAGGTGACTTCTCTTCTCAGTGACAATACCTCCTGCTGCGCTAAAGGTCCTTTCTGACAGGACACTTGAAGCGGGGCAGGCCAGAAGTTCTATCGCAAATTGGGATAGCTCAGGCCACAGGTCAAACCTGCACACACAGTAGTCAAGGGGGTTCATCGCTCCTCAGAGTGTCGATATCTGCAGTTAAGGCGAGGTAGTCTGCTACCTGTCGGTCGAGTCGTTCTCTGAGGGTGGACCCCGAAGGGCTGTGGCGATGCGTAGGACATGAAAAGCTCTGCATGTCCTCCATCAGCAACACGTCTGTAAAGCGTCCTGTCCTTGCCGGCGTGGTCGTGGTAGGAGGAGGATTACTTTCACCTCTTCCCCCGTTAGATTCCCGTTGTGCTGTGACATCACCCTTATACGCTGTGTAAAGCATACTTTTTAACTTGTTTTGGAACTTCTGCATCCTTTCCGACTTCCGGTAATTCGGTAACATTTCAGCCACTTTCTGCTTATACCGGGGGTCTAGTAGCGTGGCCACCCAGTACAGGTCGTTCTCCTTCAGCCTTTTTATACGAGGGTCCCTCAACAGGAATGACAGCATGAAAGACCCCATTTGCACAAGGTTGGATGCCGAGCTACTTATGTCCCGTTCCTCGTCCTCACTGATCTCATTGAAGGTCTGTTCTTCCACCCAGCCACGTAACCCACCACGGTTACCAGATAGGTGACAACGAGCACCCTGGGATGCCTGCTGTGGTTGGTCTTCCTCCTCCTCAAAGCCACATTCCTCCTCTGACTCCTCTTCCTCAGACTCCTCTTCCAGCGTTGCCGCAGGTCCAGCAAGCGATGATGATAAGGCTGTTTCTGGTGGTGATGGTGACCACAACTCTTCCTCTTCACGCTCATCTACGGTCTGATCCAGCACTCTTCGCAGGGCACACTCCAGGAAGAAAACAAATGGGATAATGTCGCTGATGGTGCCTTCGGTGTGACTGACTACGTTTTTCACCTCCTCAAAAGGACGCATGAGCCTACAGGCATTGCGCATGAGCGTCCAGTAACGTGGCAAAAAAAATACCCAGCTATACAGAGGCTGTCCTAGTACCCCAGTCATACAAATACTCGTTGACAACTTTTTCTTGTTGGAAGAGGAAGTCAAACATTAGGAGCGTTGAATTCCATTGTGTCGGGCAGTCGCAAATCAAGCGCCTCACTGGCATGTTGTTTCGGCACTGAATATTGCGCCATGGCCATGTAAGAACGCCTGAAATGGCCACACATCTTCCTGGCCTGCTTGAGGACGTCCTGTAAGCCTGGGTACTTATGCACAAAGCGTTGTACGATCAGATTCAGCACATGTGTCAACTTGCCCAAATTCAATGCCGCCAACAAATTGCTTCCGTTGTCACACACCACTTTGCCGATCTCCACGTGATATACCTGCCCTGACCGTGCTTTGCAGACCAGGTATCAGTGGTCAGATGGACCCTTGCCCCAACACTGTGTGCCAGACATGCCATGACTTCCTTTTCCACAATAGAGTACAGGTTGGGGATTGCCTTTTGTGAAAAAAAAATTCGGCCGGGTACCTTCCACTGCGGTGTCCCAATAGCTACAAATTTTTTGAAGGCCTCAGACTCCACCAGCTTGTATGGTAAAAGCTGGCGGGCTAAGAGTTCCGACAAGCCAGCTGTCAGACGCCGGGCAAGGGGGTGACTCTGTGACATTGGCTTCTTAAGCTCAAACATTTCCTTGACAGACACCTGACTGTGGGCAGATGAGCAGGGACTGCTGATGTTGAGAGGCGGAGTGGCGGGTGGTTGAGAGGGGGCAAGCAGGACAGCAGTGGTTGACGTGGCTGAAGATGCTGGACCAGGAGGAGGATGGTGGCTTTGAGTTTGTGTGCTGCTTGTACTCATCATGTGTTGATCCCATAGGCGTTTGTGATTTGAGATCATGTGCCTTCGCAAAGCAGTTGCACCTAGGTGGGTGTTGTACTTCCCACGACTCAGTTTCTTTTGGCACAGGTTACAAATGGCATCGCTGTATCAGAGGCAGACACACAAAAAAATGCCATACTGCTGAGCTTTGCAATGACGGCATTCTGGTGGTGGCAACAGCATGCGTTTATTGGCGTGCTGTCTGGCTGACCCCGGGTGCCGATACATGCTGTCTGACTGTGCCACTAGCCCCTTGCGATGACCTCCCCCTGCTTCCAACACATCTCCTCCTCCTCTCTGTCTCCCCATCTGAACTTTCCCCCTGTTCTTCTTCTCTTCGAGCGGGCACCCACCTGACATCCACGGACACATCGTCATCATTAACCGCTTCACTTGTATCTGACAACTCAGCAAAGGAAGCAGCAGCGAGTACAACATCATCATCATCACACAGTACGTCCATGTGTGTAATGCTGCCTGACTAGGACATATCCCTGTTATCTACATCCTCTGGCAATAATAGTTGCGCATCACTCATTTCTTCCAACTAATGTGTAAATAACTCCTATGACAGATCAGTGAAGCGGCTGTGGTGCTAGTGTTGGTGGTGGCGGCGGGCGGGCAAGTGGTAACTTGAGAGGTGCCCGAAGCTGAGCTGGAGGAGGATGGTTCCTAGCGGAAGCTGTAGGAGGATGGTGCGTCAAGGTTCTGAGCGGAAGCTGTAGAAGATTGGGTGTCCTGTGTAAGCCAGTCAACTATGTCCTCAGAAATTTTCGAGTTCAGGGTACGTGGCCTCTGAACACTGGGCATTATTCTAGGGCCAAAGGAAATCACAGCACCACGACTACGACGGCCCCTGCGGTTGGCCTGCCTCTGCCTGTCATTTTTTTTTTGATTAGTGGTACTATGCGTGCAAGGTACTGTGCCACCCGATATGAGTGGTGGGCAGTGGGCACAGTACAGTCTGTGGCTGCAAGGTACTGTGCCACCAGATATCAGTGGTGGGCAGTGGGCACAGTTCAGTCTGTGGGCCTGACACACACTGGCAGGCAACTGCAATTATATTACAGAGAAAAAAATGTATTACTTTTTTATCTGCAAGGTACTGTGCCACCGATATGAGTGGTTAGCAGTGGGCACAGTACAGTCTGTGGGCCTGACACTCACTGGCAGGCAACTGCAATTATATTACAGAGAAAAAATTTAATTACTTTTTTATCTGCAAGGTACTGTGCCCACTGCCAGTGCCCACCACTCATATCGGGTGGCACAGTACCTTGCAGATAAAAAAGTAATTTAATTTTTTTTGTGTAATATAATTGCAGTTGCCTGCCAGTGAGTGTCAGGCCCACAGACTGTACTGTGCCCACTGCCCACCACTCATATCGGTGGCACAGTACCTTGCAGATAAAAAAGTAATAAAAAAATTTTCTCTGTAATATAATTGCAGTTGCCTGCCAGTGTGTGTCAGGCCCACAGACTGTACTGTGCCCACTGCCCACCGCAGTCTGAGGCCTGACACACACTGGCAGGCAACTGCAATTATATTAAAGGGTCAAAATTAAATGACTTTTTATCTGCAAGGTACTGTGCCACCCGATATCAGTGGTGGGCAGTGGGCACAGTACAGTCTGTGGGCCTGACACTCACTGGCAGGCAACTGCAATTATATTACAGAGAAAAAAATGTATGACTTTTTTTATCTGCAAGGTACTGTGCCACCCGATATGAGTGGTGGGCAGTGGGCACAGTACAGTCTGTGGGCCTGACACTCACTGGCAGGCAATTGCAATTATATTACATAGAAAAAATGTAATGACTTTTTTATCTGCAAGGTACTGTGCCACCCGATATGAGTGGTGGGCACTGGCAGTGGGCACAGTACAGTCAGTGGGCCTGACACACACTGGCAGGCAACTGCAATTATATTAAAGGGTAAAAATTAAATGACTTTTTTATCTGCAAGGTACTGTGCCACCCGATATGAGTGGTGGGCACTGGCAGTGGGCACAGTACAGTCTGTGGGCCTGACACACACTGGCAGGCAACTGCAATTATATTAAAGGGTAAAAATTAAATGACTTTTTTATCTACAAGGTTCTGTGCCACCCGATATGAGTGGTGGGCACTGGCAGTGGGCACAGTACAGTCTGTGGGCCTGACACTAACTGGCAGGCAACTGCAATTATATTACAGAGAAAAAATGTGATGACTTTTTTATCTGCAAGGTACTGTGCCAATCGATATGAGTGGTGGGCAGTGGGCACAGTACAGTCTGTGGGCCTGTGGCCTCTCACACACGGGCAGGCAACTGCAATATATATATATATATATAAGAAGAAAAAAAAAAGCAGACTGATGTACCAGCCCTAAAAAGGGCTTTTTGGGGTGCTGTCAGGACGCTGTCCTTACAGCAGATGAGTCTTTGAGGACTGGAGTGGACACAGAACACTGGCCTAGCTAACGATTTCCCTATTAATTCAGTAGCAGCAGCACTCTCCCTGCTCTAACTAACACTGCAGCTTCAGAATGAATCTAAGATGGATGCTGTCCTTGCTTTTTGATAGGAGGTGGGAGGGTCTGGGAGGGAGGGTATGCTGATTGGCAGGAATGTGTCTGCTGACTGAGGTACAGGGTCAAAGTTTGCTCAATGATGACGTATAGGGGCAGACCGAACATCGCATATGTTCGCGCGCCGCGGTGAACGCGAAAAAGCGATGTTCGCCGGGAACTGTTCGCCGGCAAATAGTTCGGGACATCTCTACCTGTCGGTCGAGTCGTTCTCTGAGGGTAGACCCCGAAGGGCTGTGGCGATGCGTAGGACTTAAAAAGCTCTGCATGTCCTCCATCAACAACACGTCTGTAAAGCGTCCTGTCCTTGCCGGCGTGGTCGTGGTAGGAGGAGGATTACTTTCACCTCTACCCCTGTTAGATTCCCGTTGTGCTGTGACATCTCCCTTATACGCCGTGTAAAGCATACTTTTAACTTGTTTTGGAACTGCTGCATCCTTTCTGACTTCCGGTAATTCGGTAACATTTCAGCCACTTTCTGCTTATACCGGGGGTCTAGTAGCATGGCCACCCAGTACAGGTCATTCTCCTTCAGCCTTTTTATACGAGGGTCCCTCAACAGGCATGACAGCATGAAAGACCCCATTTGCACAAGATTGGATGCCGAGCTACTCATGTCCCGTTCCTCGTCCTCACTGATCTCGTTGAAGGTCATTAAATTAGTTTTTTTATCTGCAAGGTACTGTGCCACCCTATATGAGTGGTGGGCAGTGGGCACAGTCCAGTCAGTGGGCCTGACACTCACTGGCAGGCAATTGCAATTATATTACAGAGGAAAAATTTAATGACTTTTCTTTATCTGCAAGGTACTGTGCCACCCTATATGAGTGGTGGGAGGTGGGCACAGTACAGTCTGTGGGCCTGACACTCACTGGCAGGCAATTGCAATTATATTACAGAGAAAAAATTTAATGACTTTTTTATCTGCATGGTACTGTGCCACCCGATATGAGTGGTGGGCACTGGCAGTGGGCACAGTACAGTCTGTAGACCTGACACACACTGGCAGGCAACTGCAAATATTTTAAAGGGTAAAAATTAAATGACTTTTTTATCTGCAAGGTACTGTGCCACCCGATATGAGTGGTGGGCAGTGGGCACAGTACAGTCTGTGGGCCTGACACTCACTGACAGGCAACTGCAATTTTATTAAAGAGAACAAATTTAATGACTTTTTAATCTGCAAGGTACTGTGCCAACCGATATGAGTGGTGGGCAGTGGGCACAGTACAGTCAGTGGGCCTGACACTCACTGGCAGGCAACTGCATATATATTACAGAGAAAAAATTTAATGACTTTTTTATCTGCAAGGTACTGTGCCACCCGATATGAGTGGTGGGCACTGGCAGTGGGCACAGTACAGTCAGTGGGCCTGACACACACTGGCAGGCAACTGCAATTATATTAAAGGGTAAAAATTAAATGACTTTTTTATCTGCAAGGTTCTGTACCACCCGATATGAGTGGTGGGCACAGTACAGACTGTAGACCTGACACACACTGGCAGGAAACTGCAATTATATTAAAGGGTAAAAATTAAATGACTTTTTTATCTGCAAGGTACTGTGCCACCCGATATGAGTGGTGGGCACTGGCAGTGGGCACAGTACAGTCAGTGGGCCTGACACACACTGGCAGGCAACTGCAATTATATTAAAGGGTAAAAATTAAATGACTTTTTTATCTGCAAGGTTCTGTACCACCCGATATGAGTGGTGGGCACAGTACAGTCTGTAGACCTGACACACACTGGCAGGAAACTGCAGTTATATTAAAGGGTAAAAATTAAATGACTTTTTTATCTGCAAGGTACTGTGCCACCCGATATGAGTGGTGGGCAGTGGGCACAGTACAGTCTGTGGGCCTGACACTCACTGGCAGGCAACTGCAATTATATTACAGAGGAAAAATTAAATTACTTTTTTATCTGCAAGGTACTGTGCCACCCTAGATGAATGGTGGGCAGTGGGCACAGTACAGTCTGTGGGCCTGACACTCACTGGCAGGCAACTGCAATTATATTAAAGGGTCAAAATTAAATGACTTTTTATCTGCAAGGTACTGTGCCACCCGATATCAGTGGTGGGCAGTGGGCACAGTACAGTCTGTGGGCCTGACACTCACTGGAAGGCAACTGCAATTATATTACAGAGGAAAAATTAAATGACTTTTCTTTATCTGCAAGGTACTGTGCCACCCTATATGTAATATAATTGCAGTTGCCTACCAGTTAGTGTCAGGCCCACAGACTGTGCTGTGCCCACTGCCCACCACTCATATCGGGTGGCACAGAACCTTGTAGATAAAAAAGTCATTTAATTTTTACCCTTTAATATAATTGCAGTTGCCTGCCAGTGTGTGTCAGGCCCACAGACTGTACTGTGCCCACTGCCAGTGCCCACCACTCATATCGGGTGGCACAGTACCTTGCAGATAAAAAAGTCATTTAATTTTTACCCTTTAATATAATTGCAGTTGCCTGCCAGTGTGTGTCAGGCCCACTGACTGTACTGTGCCCACTGCCAGTGCCCACCACTCATATCGGGTGGCACAGTACCTTGCAGATAAAAAAGTCATTACATTTTTTCTATGTAATATAATTGCAATTGCCTGCCAGTGAGTGTCAGGCCCACAGACTGTACTGTGCCCACTGCCCACCACTCATATCGGGTGGCACAGTACCTTGCAGATAAAAAAAGTCATACATTTTTTTCTCTGCAATATAATTGCAGTTGCCTGCCAGTGAGTGTCAGGCCCACAGACTGTACTGTGCCCACTGCCCACCACTGATATCGGGTGGCACAGTACCTTGCAGATAAAAAGTCATTTAATTTTGACCCTTTAATATAATTGCAGTTGCCTGCCAGTGTGTGTCAGGCCTCAGACTGCGGTGGGCAGTGGGCACAGTACAGTCTGTGGGCCTGACACTCACTGGCAGGCAATTGCAATTATATTACAGAGAAAAAAATTTAATGACTTTTTTATCTGCAAGGTACTGTGCCACCCGATATGAGTGGTGGGCACTGGCAGTGGGCACAGTACAGTCAGTGGGCCTGACACACACTGGCAGGCAACTGCAATTATATTAAAGGGTAAAAATTAAATGACTTTTTTATCTGCAAGGTTCTGTGCCACCCGATATGGGTGGTGGGCACTGGCAGTGGGCACAGTACAGTCTGTAGACCTGACACACACTGGCAGGCAACTGCAATTATATTAAAGGGTAAAAATTAAATGACTTTTTTATCTGCAAGGTACTGTGCCACCCGATATGAGTGGTGGGCAGTGGGCACAGCACAGTCTGTGGGCCTGACACTCACTGGTAGGCAACTGCAATTATATTACAGAGAACAAATTAAATGACTTTTTAATCTGCAAGGTACTGTGCCACCCGATATGAGTGGTGGGCAGTGGGCACAGTACAGTCAGTGGGCCTGACACTCACTGGCAGGCAACTGCAATTATATTACAGATAAAAAAAATAATGACTTTTTTATCTGCAAGGTACTGTGCCATCCGATATGAGTGGTGGGCAGTGGGCACAGTACAGTCTGTGGGCCTGTGGCCTCTCACACACAGGCAGGCAACTGCAATATATATATATAAGAAGAAAAAAAAAGCAGACTGATGTACCAGCCCTATAAAGGGCTTTTTGGGGTGCTGTCCGGACGCTGTCCTTACAGCAGATGAGTCTTGACGACTGGAGTGGACACAGAACACTGGTTTAGCTAACGATTTCCCTATTAATTCAGCAGCAGCAGCACTCTCCCTGCTCTAACTAACACTGTAGCTTCAGAATGAATCTAAGATGGATGCTGTCCTTGCTTTTTGATAGGAGGTGGGAGGGTCTGGGAGGGAGGGTATGCTGATTGGCTGGAATGTGTCTGCTGACTGTGAGGTACAGGGTCAAAGTTTGCTCAATGATGACGTATAGTGGCAGACCGAACATCGCATATGTTCGCCCGCCGCGGTGAACGCGAAAAAGCGATGTTCACCGGGAACTGTTCGCCGGCGAATAGTTCGGGACATCTCTACCTGTCGGTCGAGTCGTTCTCTGAGGGTGGACCCCGAAGAGCTGTGGCGATGCGTAGGACTTAAAAAGCTCTGCATGTCCTCCATCAACAACATCTGTAAAGCGTCCTGTCCTTGCCGGCGTGGTCGTGGTAGGAGGAGGATTACTTTCACCTCTTCCCCTGTTAGATTCCCGTTGTGCTGTGACATCACTGATAAAGACACCCTAAATTAGGGCATTTTAGATACACTCTGGTGTTCCAGATCAATGTACCCCCCCAGGGGTTAATATCCACGCGTGGCTGAGAGACTAGACGCTGACACAGAAGTTGGTCAAAGCAATCTCTAACTTTTATTACATGGGGGAAGCCGTATATACATCTTCAGAAGAGGGCAGTCCTCTCTGAGACTAAAACATTGATTCATTGGTCAAAAAGGAAGAAGAGATAAGAGAGAGGAGATAATACACCTGAATCTGCGCACTGGGCCCTACTTTGGAATGTGAACTAATGTAAACATCTGGTTACCATCGCCATTTTGTAATGGCTTCTATTCTAACAATAATACTGCATACGTCATATGTGACACTTCAAAGAGGTGCTTCTCTATAGGCAGTGGATAATATATATCATCAAGTCATATGATTGGTCTACGCATTCCACCACACTCCATGGGACACCTGCAGAAAGATGAGAAATCAGACACTTCTCACAGCACAGCACTTTGCCCCCCTTCCTCTCCTGCTTGAGACAAAGAGAAGGGTGGGGGGGAGGCACTTGGAGAAGAAAAAGTTTAACTCATTACAGTCCTAGATATACAAAATATAGAATAAAATTCACACATCTTTAACAGTCCCCCCTTGAATTTCATTCTCTCCCTAAACCTAAACATCTGTCCCAATGCTCCGCCTCCTCTTCACCAGCTTCCACGACAAGCCATACCTAGCGAACAGCCTCCCGTGACACTGGATTTTAGCACGGGGAAGTCAGATGATCTTTCCCTAACTGGCATTGACATTATATGGGGGGGGACTGGAGGTCATCAGTGCTTCTGATTTTCTGGATCGATGTTTTCATAAAATTTTTCCATATTCTTTTGAGTCATGATCAACAGTCACACAAGGGAAAACCAGTCTCAACACTTCCTTGAAATCAATCCAATTATGCTTTCTTTGAGCTTCACTGTGCTTGTGGTCAACAACACTCGGAATGGACCATCAAACCAGGGTTTTAGGACTTTTCTAACGTGTCTTTTTCTTATCACCCAATCTCCAGACACAAGTGGGTGGGTTCCTGGTACTTTATCAAAACCTGGAAGTGAAGCAAAAACTCGAAAATGTACTTTAGTCAAATGCTTGTACAAACTGATCACATAATCTGTCAGACAACCATGTTGCATCTGGAGCTGCTGTGGGAAATAAAATCCTATCCTAGGGCCTGACCCAAAAAGGACCTTATACGGACAAAGGCCTGTCTCACGGTTAGGCGTATACCTTACTAAAAGAGGGCTACCAGCAGGCACTCTAAGGCTTTTGAATCTTTAACTTAGTGTCCCGTTCATTTCCTTTTCCCTACTCTACTGCTGCTTTGTGGATGGTACGAAGCATGTAAGGCCTGTCCTACACCCAAAACCTTCATCATCTCCTGCATCACTTCACCTGTGAAGTGAACACCTGTGTCACTTTCAATGATCTAAGGTACCCCATACCTGCACACAACTTCGGCCATAATCTTCTTTACTTCTTAGGGTACGGTTTTGGCCATCCTGAAAACAAGTCATCACATATCAATACATACTCATACATACCCACCATGGGTAGTTTAAGGGAGTCTGCAAACGTTGAAACAGTTACAAAAAGCAAGACGTGTTTCTTGGGTACCTTATCCACCTTGCCCACGTTGTTGTGGGCACAACCGTTTATCCTTGAGTATGTCTGACTGTTACAGTGCTGAACCCTGGGGCGTACCATATGCTACGTACTAAATCACACATAGCAGTTTTTGTCTGGTGCGTCACTCCATGGGTTGCCTGTGCCATCGTGGATTAGAGGGACCTGGGAAGGTAAAGTTTCCCTTCTTATTTGTAGTCCCCCCTTTTCCATCCACCAGTCCCTTTCCTCCTTCCCCATCTGGTTCTGTAAGGTCTTAAGAACTTTCGGGAGACAGGAGGAGTTATTTCAGGGACCTGAACTGTGGCCACTTAAGACAGGGGTCTGCTTAGGTAATTTGGCAGCCATTTTTGCCACCTGATCTGCCGTGGCTTTCCCCTTTGCCTCCTCTGCATCTGTTTACAGTGGCCTTTCGTTGCTATCATCACCTCTCATGTTAGTGACAAGAGGGCTTCCATCAGAGACCTCACTGCTTCCCCATTTTCGATGGGTTTACCTGAAGCGATCAAGGAGTCTCTGGCTTTCCATATGGGCCCATAGTCATGGGCTATCCCAAAAGCACACCTGGAATCAGTGTAAATGTTGGCTGTTTTTTCCATCTGCATATCTGCAAGCCATCTTCAGAGTCTTTTAGCTCCACTTCTTGAGCAGACATGTGTGGTAGTTCACGTTTAATCACCACTGCCCAACCTGTGTAGTACCTGCCATCCTGGCCATACCTTAATCCATCCACAAAGAGCACATGATCTAGATTACCTAATGGCTGATTTACCAAATCCCACTACCTCTTGTGACATCATCTGCAAACAGTCAGGAGCCTCTTCCTTTGAATCTGGAAGAAAAGTTTAAAGTGCGGTGCCCTAACTCTTCCCTCCCCCCTTGTTCCAGAGGCAACAGGGTGGCTGGGTCCAAAGTATTACACCGTTGGAGAGCAACATTGTCAGGCAACAAAATGGAACACTGCATTCTCAAATAACGGGCAACAAAACAATCATTTGGATTGTATGTTCATGAGGATAGATGTAATATCACCATCACTTTGTGGTTCAGAGCTATCTCCGAGCTTTCATCAAGCATAGCTAGTACAACTACTACAGCTCTGATGCAGAAAGGGGCAACTCTGGCCACGGGATCAAGTCTGGCTGAATAATATGCTACGGGGCGTTATTGCTGGCCATGCAGTTGGGTGAGGACAGCTGAGTCATGGCCACTCACTTCATAGCAATACAATCTAAATGTAATAATCTGATAGTACATTGTGGGGGAACACAAAATTGCCAGTTGTAGGCATAAAAAGCATCTACCACCTCATCTGTGAAGCGGTAGGGACTAAAGGACAAATCAATCACAGTGGAGTGAGCAGGGGTAATGGGAACCTGAGCCAACAAGGTGTGTGTATTGGGCACGATGTGGGTGTTAGAAACTGTGGCTTCATTAACTGCATGTAGGTCATGTACCATCCAATGGTGAGTGGTTTTGCTTTTCTCAGCTTCTGGGAGTACTGATACAAACATGGACCAGGGAATTTTATCACTAATGGCCAACAAAGTTCCTGGTCGTTGAGGGCACCTGTAAGCTTCACAGTGCCGTCCTCCTGATGTGAGATACCAGCATGTACTTTTGCAAGCAAATCTGCACCTAGGAGGCAACAAGGGGCGTTACCACTGACCAGCAAACAGGCAAGCGCATCTTGGTTAGGGGCAAATCTAATATGGATGGTTTCTGTTGAAAAGGGAGCGTACTACTTTCCCATCCACTTCTACCCAAGACTGGTGTCCTTGGAGAGTAAATCAGGGGAGGCCATGTTTGCTGTGCACAACTGTCTTGGCTGCTCCAGTATCAATCAAAAACGGGACTACTTCTTTATCACCCAGTGTGAGGGATATCATTGGGCCAGACTGAATCTGATTAAAATGTTTAAAAGTAGAGCCGATACTGGATTTCCTGTTTCCTAATCTTGATCTAACTCCCCCCCTCCCTGTCTTTGTGTTCTCCTTATGACAACAAAACATGGGTGTCTGTGGGGACGGACAGTGATCTGGGCATGGTCAACATAGAATACAATCCTCTCGTGTGGTGTGGACGAGGAGTACCACACACAGCACAACACTCTCTCTTCTGGGATCTGGGTCCCACAGACTCTGCAGGCCCATCATAGGGTGGCAGACTTACTTTTTCCTCACTTCAATGAGGCGTTTGACATCAGGGCTGTAGCAATGCCAAAGGAACACTACCTATGGTTGGCACCACTGAACCACCCAATGCCGCTTGATGTTACTCTGCATTTTGGCTTACAGAAGTATCCAACTTTCCCTATCGCGGAATTAATAGACTGGAAAACAAAACAGGACTTCTCATCTTCCATGGGAGTGTCTTATAACTAGGGGATGGGCACAAGGGCTGTCGTTGTCTGTAACGTCCACCCCTATCCTCCTCCCTCCGCTCTGAGTCATCTAAGTCCACCCCCCTCAGTCGGACACTGTGGTCCCCTTTTTGTCCATCAGTAATGTGGCAGCTATCCATAAGAACAGAGCTCTGATGTTTAGCACCATACTTAACATGTAACACGTAACTTCAAACATTGAAACAAACAGATCTGACAATACAGACATGAACACACAAAGGGCCCATAAAAACTTTTCATTGACTTCGATATAAAAAAATGTACAGCTTGATCAATGCTGTTGGCACCAATAAAAACCAAAAACTTCCAAGAAAAATAAAATAAAATCCTCAATGCGCATATTATTTAAAAAACAAATACCGTACTCCATACGCATTCATATACATTTTCATGTACACATTTTCATTAACAGCTCATAATCAGTCTTCACACATATTCGCCTCAATTACAACTCAAAGCCACACCCATTCACATTCCACTGAATCATTTATGTCTTCCAACCCACATTGTTTCATCCCAAAACTTGCAGCACAGACAAACACAGCTTTCCTGGAAACAGATAGCCACACCACACCCAGAATTGCTGATGGTCTGTCGCTGTAAGACAATATACATGTTATAATCATACAGTCATTTTGTTAAAAGCTGGATTCCCACAGTACACTGCTTGGGAAAGAAGAAAGAAGAAGAAGAAAAAAAGATCATTGAACAATTCTTTGTCTTCTATAATAATATTACACATATAACATCACTTACTCTGCATGATTCCCTGCCCCCATGATTCCCTCCCCCCTTTCCCTGCTCCTCTTATCTCAGGAATGTTTCTGTGTAAAGGTGGGGGGAAATGAGTTTCTCTATTTCACAGTTCCTGACCATCTTTTTGTCCCTCCAGTTGCCATAAATCGACTTGCCGCTCGGTGCCATGCCTGTGCTGCACCTAATAATCCTTCATCATTCAGCTTTCCCTGACACTGCTCTGTTTTCTCACTCGTTAAAACTCCCCCTTCAACATCACCGGAGTTCTGATGCCCTCAATCTGTAAGCTCTAACTTCACAGTTTCTTACAGATTTTCATCCCTGTTGCCAGCCGGGCGACCTTCTGTCCGGGGCCACCCTTTCTCTAACATTCTTTGTCACATTTTAACTTTCAATTCTCCATATCACATCCTATAATCTCCCTCTTTCCTCGCTATTAGCTAGGGGCTGTATTTTCTCCTTCATAATACTGGGACTGGCCCCTCTTAAAACAACAGTATTTCAAACTGACACACACACAAAACAGAGGAGTGATCAGCACCTTTAGCCCTTTCTTCCGCAGACAAAGGATTCACCCTCCCCACTGGTTTGCTCAAATCTGACTATCATGTCTGACTAGTCAGCTGGGACTCCCCGCACGTCTTCCCCAAAACCAGGGGTCAGGCGGTCTCCGTCGCGTCTTCCTGGGATCAGGTCAGGTAGAGAATATCACCGCAGTCTTCCCCTAGATCAAAAGGTCATGAGAGGTTCTACCGTCTTCCTAGGGTCAGGTCAGGTAGTCTCCGCAGTCTTCCATTAGATCAAAAGGTCATACGGCTCTACACGTCTTCCTGGTCAGGTCAGCCGGAGTTTCTTTGTCCCACACCTCGGCGCTACAGCGCCCCCTTCCAAACCAGTAGGTTACTGTCCCCTCCCTTTGTCTGTGGTTTTACCGTCTGTGCTCAACTCACTCCTCACATAAATCACAGACACACACAAAACATATACACACCAGAGTGATCTATGATTTCAGACTATTGGTTCAATAGACTCTAAGCTTTCAGCATTACAGCCGACTACGATACTTACATCAGTACCACCCCACAGCGGACTGAGCTATCTGAGCATGACGAAGTAAATAGCAGAAAGGCAGATGAGATAAAAAGTTTTCTCACCTTTCTTTGAGGTTGCAATCCTCTCCCCTCTGCCGTTCGTCAAGCTCAGGGGCCCGTCTTGTCAGCTGTTTGATGCTACATTCGCTCAGAGTCCCTTCGTGGTCGCCGATTTGATAAAGACGCCCTAAATTAGGGCATTTTAGATACACTCTGGTGTTCCAGATCAATGTACCCCCCCAGGGGTTAATATCCACGCGTGGCTGAGAGACTAGACGCTGACACAGAAGTTGGTCAAAGCAATCTCTAACTTTGATTACATGGGGGAAGCCGTATATACATCTTCAGAAGAGGGCAGTCCTCTCTGAGACTAAAACATTGATTCATTGGTCAAAAAGGAAGAAGAGATAAGAGAGAGGAGATAATACACCTGAATCTGCGCACTGGGCCCTACTTTGGAATGTGAACTAATGTAAACATCTGGTTACCATCGCCATTTTGTAATGGCTTCTATTCTAACAATAATACTGCATACGTCATATGTGACACTTCAAAGAGGTGCTTCTCTATAGGCAGTGGATAATATATATCATCAAGTCATATGATTGGTCTACGCATTCCACCACACTCCATGGGACACCTGCAGAAAGATGAGAAATCAGACACTTCTCACAGCACAGCACTTTGCCCCCCTTCCTCTCCTGCTTGAGACAAAGAGAAGGGTGGGGGGGAGGCACTTGGAGAAGAAAAAGTTTAACTCATTACAGTCCTAGATATACAAAATATAGAATAAAATTCACACATCTTTAACAGTCCCCCCTTGAATTTCATTCTCTCCCTAAACCTAAACATCTGTCCCAATGCTCCGCCTCCTCTTCACCAGCTTCCACGACAAGCCATACCTAGCGAACAGCCTCCCGTGACACTGGATTTTAGCACGGGGAAGTCAGATGATCTTTCCCTAACTGGCGTTGACATTATATGGGGGGGGACTGGAGGTCATCAGTGCTTCTGATTTTCTGGATCGATGTTTTCATAAAATTTTTCCATATTCTTTTGAGTCATGATCAACAGTCACACAAGGGAAAACCAGTCTCAACACTTCCTTGAAATCAATCCAATTATGCTTTCTTTGAGCTTCACTGTGCTTGTGGTCAACAACACTCGGAATAGACCATCAAACCAGGGTTTTAGGACTTTTCTAACGTGTCTTTTTCTTATCACCCAATCTCCAGACACAAGTGGGTGGGTTCCTGGTACTTTATCAAAACCTGGAAGTGAAGCAAAAACTCGAAAATGTACTTTAGTCAAATGCTTGTACAAACTGATCACATAATCTGTCAGACAACCATGTTGCATCTGGAGCTGCTGTGGGAAATAAAATCCTATCCTAGGGCCTGACCCAAAAAGGACCTTATAGGGACAAAGGCCTGTCTCACGGTTAGGCGTATACCTTACTAAAAGAGGGCTACCAGCAGGCACTCTAAGGCTTTTGAATCTTTAACTTAGTGTCCCGTTCATTTCCTTTTCCCTACTCTACTGCTGCTTTGTGGATGGTACGAAGCATGTAAGGCCTGTCCTACACCCAAAACCTTCATCATCTCCTGCATCACTTCACCTGTGAAGTGAACACCTGTGTCACTTTCAATGATCTAAGGTACCCCATACCTGCACACAACTTCGGCCATAATCTTCTTTACTTCTTAGGGTACGGTTTTGGCCATCCTGAAAACAAGTCATCACATATCAATACATACTCATACATACCCACCATGGGTAGTTTAAGGGAGTCTGCAAACGTTGAAACAGTTACAAAAAGCAAGACGTGTTTCTTGGGTACCTTATCCACCTTGCCCACGTTGTTGTGGGCACAACCGTTTATCCTTGAGTATGTCTGACTGTTACAGTGCTGAACCCTGGGGCGTACCATATGCTACGTACTAAATCACACATAGCAGTTTTTGTCTGGTGCGTCACTCCATGGGTTGCCTGTGCCATCGTGGATTAGAGGGACCTGGGAAGGTAAAGTTTCCCTTCTTATTTGTAGTCCCCCCTTTTCCATCCACCAGTCCCTTTCCTCCTTCCCCATCTGGTTCTGTAAGGTCTTAAGAACTTTCGGGAGACAGGAGGAGTTATTTCAGGGACCTGAACTGTGGCCACTTAAGACAGGGGTCTGCTTAGGTAATTTGGCAGCCATTTTTGCCACCTGATCTGCCGTGGCTTTCCCCTTTGCCTCCTCTGCATCTGTTTACAGTGGCCTTTCGTTGCTATCATCACCTCTCATGTTAGTGACAAGAGGGCTTCCATCAGAGACCTCACTGCTTCCCCATTTTCGATGGGTTTACCTGAAGCGATCAAGGAGTCTCTGGCTTTCCATATGGGCCCATAGTCATGGGCTATCCCAAAAGCACACCTGGAATCAGTGTAAATGTTGGCTGTTTTTTCCATCTGCATATCTGCAAGCCATCTTCAGAGTCTTTTAGCTCCACTTCTTGAGCAGACATGTGTGGTAGTTCACGTTTAATCACCACTGCCCAACCTGTGTAGTACCTGCCATCCTGGCCATACCTTAATCCATCCACAAAGAGCACATGATCTAGATTACCTAATGGCTGATTTACCAAATCCCACTACCTCTTGTGACATCATCTGCAAACAGTCAGGAGCCTCTTCCTTTGAATCTGGAAGAAAAGTTTAAAGTGCGGTGCCCTAACTCTTCCCTCCCCCCTTGGTCCAGAGGCAACAGGGTGGCTGGGTCCAAAGTATTACACCGTTGGAGAGCAACATTGTCAGGCAACAAAATGGAACACTGCATTCTCAAATAACGGGCAACAAAACAATCATTTGGATTGTATGTTCATGAGGATAGATGTAATATCACCATCACTTTGTGGTTCAGAGCTATCTCCGAGCTTTCATCAAGCATAGCTAGTACAACTACTACAGCTCTGATGCAGAAAGGGGAAACTCTGGCCACGGGATCAAGTCTGGCTGAATAATATGCTACGGGGCGTTATTGCTGGCCATGCAGTTGGGTGAGGACAGCTGAGTCATGGCCACTCACTTCATAGCAATACAATCTAAATGTAATAATCTGATAGTACATTGTGGGGGAACACAAAATTGCCAGTTGTAGGCATAAAAAGCATCTACCACCTCATCTGTGAAGCGGTAGGGACTAAAGGACAAATCAATCACAGTGGAGTGAGCAGGGGTAATGGGAACCTGAGCCAACAAGGTGTGTGTATTGGGCACGATGTGGGTGTTAGAAACTGTGGCTTCATTAACTGCATGTAGGTCATGTACCATCCAATGGTGAGTGGTTTTGCTTTTCTCAGCTTCTGGGAGTACTGATACAAACATGGACCAGGGAATTTTATCACTAATGGCCAACAAAGTTCCTGGTCGTTGAGGGCACCTGTAAGCTTCACAGTGCCGTCCTCCTGATGTGAGATACCAGCATGTACTTTTGCAAGCAAATCTGCACCTAGGAGGCAACAAGGGGCGTTACCACTGACCAGCAAACAGGCAAGCGCATCTTGGTTAGGGGCAAATCTAATATGGATGGTTTCTGTTGAAAAGGGAGCGTACTACTTTCCCATCCACTTCTACCCAAGACTGGTGTCCTTGGAGAGTAAATCAGGGGAGGCCATGTTTGCTGTGCACAACTGTCTTGGCTGCTCCACTATCAATCAAAAACGGGACTACTTCTTTATCACCCAGTGTGAGGGATATCATTGGGCCAGACTGAATCTGATTAAAATGTTTAAAAGTAGAGCCGATACTGGATTTCCTGTTTCCTAATCTTGATCTAACTCCCCCCCTCCCTGTCTTTGTGTTCTCCTTATGACAACAAAACATGGGTGTCTGTGGGGACGGACAGTGATCTGGGCATGGTCAACATAGAATACAATCCTCTCGTGTGGTGTGGACGAGGAGTACCACACACAGCACAACACTCTCTCTTCTGGGATCTGGGTCCCACAGACTCTGCAGGCCCATCATAGGGTGGCAGACTTACTTTTTCCTCACTTCAATGAGGCGTTTGACATCAGGGCTGTAGCAATGCCAAAGGAACACTACCTATGGTTGGCACCACTGAACCACCCAATGCCGCTTGATGTTACTCTGCATTTTGGCTTACAGAAGTATCCAACTTTCCCTATCGCGGAATTAATAGACTGGAAAACAAAACAGGACTTCTCATCTTCCATGGGAGTGTCTTATAACTAGGGGATGGGCACAAGGGCTGTCGTTGTCTGTAACGTCCACCCCTATCCTCCTCCCTCCGCTCTGAGTCATCTAAGTCCACCCCCCTCAGTCGGACACTGTGGTCCCCTTTTTGTCCATCAGTAATGTGGCAGCTATCCATAAGAACAGAGCTCTGATGTTTAGCACCATACTTAACATGTAACACGTAACTTCAAACATTGAAACAAACAGATCTGACAATACAGACATGAACACACAAAGGGCCCATAAAAACTTTTCATTGACTTCGATATAAAAAAATGTACAGCTTGATCAATGCTGTTGGCACCAATAAAAACCAAAAACTTCCAAGAAAAATAAAATAAAATCCTCAATGCGCATATTATTTAAAAAACAAATACCGTACTCCATACGCATTCATATACATTTTCATGTACACATTTTCATTAACAGCTCATAATCAGTCTTCACACATATTCGCCTCAATTACAACTCAAAGCCACACCCATTCACATTCCACTGAATCATTTATGTCTTCCAACCCACATTGTTTCATCCCAAAACTTGCAGCACAGACAAACACAGCTTTCCTGGAAACAGATAGCCACACCACACCCAGAATTGCTGATGGTCTGTCGCTGTAAGACAATATACATGTTATAATCATACAGTCATTTTGTTAAAAGCTGGATTCCCACAGTACACTGCTTGGGAAAGAAGAAAGAAGAAGAAAAAAAAAAGATCATTGAACAATTCTTTGTCTTCTATAATAATATTACACATATAACATCACTTACTCTGCATGATTCCCTGCCCCCATGATTCCCTCCCCCCTTTCCCTGCTCCTCTTATCTCAGGAATGTTTCTGTGTAAAGGTGGGGGGAAATGAGTTTCTCTATTTCACAGTTCCTGACCATCTTTTTGTCCCTCCAGTTGCCATAAATCGACTTGCCGCTCGGTGCCATGCCTGTGCTGCACCTAATAATCCTTCATCATTCAGCTTTCCCTGACACTGCTCTGTTTTCTCACTCGTTAAAACTCCCCCTTCAACATCACCGGAGTTCTGATGCCCTCAATCTGTAAGCTCTAACTTCACAGTTTCTTACAGATTTTCATCCCTGTTGCCAGCCGGGCGACCTTCTGTCCGGGGCCACCCTTTCTCTAACATTCTTTGTCACATTTTAACTTTCAATTCTCCATATCACATCCTATAATCTCCCTCTTTCCTCGCTATTAGCTAGGGGCTGTATTTTCTCCTTCATAATACTGGGACTGGCCCCTCTTAAAACAACAGTATTTCAAACTGACACACACACAAAACAGAGGAGTGATCAGCACCTTTAGCCCTTTCTTCCGCAGACAAAGGATTCACCCTCCCCACTGGTTTGCTCAAATCTGACTATCATGTCTGACTAGTCAGCTGGGACTCCCCGCACGTCTTCCCCAAAACCAGGGGTCAGGCGGTCTCCGTCGCGTCTTCCTGGGATCAGGTCAGGTAGAGAATATCACCGCAGTCTTCCCCTAGATCAAAAGGTCATGAGAGGTTCTACCGTCTTCCTAGGGTCAGGTCAGGTAGTCTCCGCAGTCTTCCATTAGATCAAAAGGTCATACGGCTCTACACGTCTTCCTGGTCAGGTCAGCCGGAGTTTCTTTGTCCCACACCTCGGCGCTACAGCGCCCCCTTCCAAACCAGTAGGTTACTGTCCCCTCCCTTTGTCTGTGGTTTTACCGTCTGTGCTCAACTCACTCCTCACATAAATCACAGACACACACAAAACATATACACACCAGAGTGATCTATGATTTCAGACTATTGGTTCAATAGACTCTAAGCTTTCAGCATTACAGCCGACTACGATACTTACATCAGTACCACCCCACAGCGGACTGAGCTATCTGAGCATGACGAAGTAAATAGCAGAAAGGCAGATGAGATAAAAAGTTTTCTCACCTTTCTTTGAGGTTGCAATCCTCTCCCCTCTGCCGTTCGTCAAGCTCAGGGGCCCGTCTTGTCAGCTGTTTGATGCTACATTCGCTCAGAGTCCCTTCGTGGTCGCCGATTTGATAAAGACGCCCTAAATTAGGGCATTTTAGATACACTCTGGTGTTCCAGATCAATGTACCCCCCCAGGGGTTAATATCCACGCGTGGCTGAGAGACTAGACGCTGACACAGAAGTTGGTCAAAGCAATCTCTAACTTTGATTACATGGGGGAAGCCGTATATACATCTTCAGAAGAGGGCAGTCCTCTCTGAGACTAAAACATTGATTCATTGGTCAAAAAGGAAGAAGAGATAAGAGAGAGGAGATAATACACCTGAATCTGCGCACTGGGCCCTACTTTGGAATGTGAACTAATGTAAACATCTGGTTACCATCGCCATTTTGTAATGGCTTCTATTCTAACAATAATACTGCATACGTCATATGTGACACTTCAAAGAGGTGCTTCTCTATAGGCAGTGGATAAAATATATCATCAAGTCATATGATTGGTCTACGCATTCCACCACACTCCATGGGACACCTGCAGAAAGATGAGAAATCAGACACTTCTCACAGCACAGCACTTTTCCCCCCTTCCTCTCCTGCTTGAGACAAAGAGAAGGGTGGGGTGGAGGCACTTGGAGAAGAAAAAGTTTAACTCATTACAGTCCTAGATATACAAAATATAGAATAAAATTCACACATCTTTAACATCACCCTTATACGCTGTTTAAAGCATACTTTTAACTTGTTTTGGAACTGCTGCATCCTTTCCGACTTCTGGTAATTCGGTAACATTTCAGCCACTTTCTGCTTATACCGGGGGTCTAGTAGCGTGGCCACCCAGTACAGGTCGTTCTCCTTCAGCCTTTTTATACAAGAGTCCCTCAACAGTCATGACAGCATGAAAGACCCCATTTGCACAAGGTTGGATGCCGAGCTAATCATGTCCCGTTCCTCGTCCTCACTGATCTCATTGAAGGTCATTAAATTACTTTTTTTATCTGCACGGTACTGTGCCACCCTATATGAGTGGTGGGCAGTGGGCACAGTACAGTCTGTGGGCCTGACACTCACTGGCAGGCAACAACAATTATATTACAGAGAAAAAATTAAATGACTTTTTTATCTGCAAGGTACTGTGCCACGCTATATGAGTGGTGGGCAGTGGGCACAGTACAGTCAGTGGGCCTGACACTCACTGGCAGGCAACTGCAATTATATTACAGAGGAAAAATTAAATGCCTTTTTTTATCTATAAGGTACTGTGCCACCATATATGAGTGGTGGGCAGTGGGCACAGTACAGTCTGTGGGCCTGACACTCACTGGCAGGCAACTGCAATTATATTACAGAGGAAAAATTAAATGACTTTTTTATCTGCAAGGTACTGTGCCACCCTATATGAGTGGTGGGCAGTGGGCACAGTACAGTCTGTGGGCCTGACACTCACTGGCAGTCAACTCCAATTATATTACAGAGGAAAAATTGTATGACTTATTTATCTGCAAGGTACTGTGCCACCCTATATGAGTGGTGGGCAGTGGCACAGTACAGTCTGTGGGCCTGACACTCATTGGCAGGCAACTGCAATTATATTACAGAGGAAAAATTTTATGACTTTTTTATCTGCAAGGTATTGTGCCACCCTATATGAGTGGTGGGCAGTGGGCACAGTACAGTCTGTGGGCCTGACACTCACTGGCAGGCAACTGCAATTATATTACAGAGGAAAAATGTAATGACTTTTTTATCTGCAAGGTGCTATGCCACCCTATATGAGTGGTGGGCAGTGGGCACAGTACAGTCTGTGGGCCTGACACCCACTGGCAGGCAACTGCAATTATTTTACAGAGAAAAAATGTAATGACTTTTTTGTCTACAAGGTGCTGTGTCACCCGATATGAGTGGTGGGCACTGGCAGTGGGCACAGTACAGTCATTGGGCCTGACACACACTGGCAGGCAACTGCAATTATATTAAAGGGTAAAAATTTTATGACTTTTTTTTTATCTGCAAGGTACTGTGCCAATAATATCACAGCCTGATGAACGTTAAAATTAAAGAAACAAAACCTTTATTAAAAGTCTGTTTAAAAGGGGGCAAGAAAGCCTATATGTCACTGTCTGTGACCATCAGGCAACCAATCTCCAAGCTGCACAGGGAGGGGTAACAAATAACTCCTCTGTGCAGTTGAGAGACTGGGCTAGAACCTCAACTTGCTAGCTAGTAGTTGCTATAAAAGAGCAAGTCAGAGTAAAGGGCACGGAAATCGATGTGAATGGACACACATGTGTGTATTGCAGTGACCCTGATGATTATATGCAGATATGGTTATGCCACCTAGTGGTAGGGTCGCAAGATAGCTGGATACTAAAGATCTCCCTGGTGTGGCAAATAGAAATCTCAATGGACTAATATATATCTCCTTATGCTGTATAGGAGTCCAGGCTAGTCTATATGTGCAGCCTGCGGCCAGTATATAAGTAAACCATATATCCGCAGCCAGTAATTATGGCTTATTGCAGTCACTCATAGCCAGTATATTTTGGCTACCATCCATACATCACATACACACTCCAAGGCTATAGGATAGAATACTGCAGCAAGTGCAACCCTGCCTAGAGAGCCGTGTCCAAGTAATAAGCAACAGCTCTACGCGTTTCACCGTGACTTGTAATTGTCACGTATCTTCAGGAGCTATTTAATAACTGTGTCAAGACAAAAAGCCGCACTGTGGTGTGCTATGGCTTTGGCGCTGTGATGGCCGAGCGCGGCCGATACAACGCCGAGTTCATATGGCCAAAGTCCCGCCTATCAGGAGGGGTGTGCCACGAACATCTCCAATCAGAGGTGAGGGGCGGGCTTGATAGCTCCGCCCTCTGACCGGCCGATGCCGTAGTGATTCTTACCCTTCCTGGAGCATCTGACGCATTACCGCAGTAGAAGGGGGAATGATGATCGCGGGCCTCATATTGCCACCTGATCCCAAGCGTGTCCACTGGCAGCGATCCATCGGAATATGTGTTAGCCGGACAAAGTAAGTGCCGATCCCCATCTGATCACATGTGACCGGCGGGGAGGGGCAACCCAATACAGCAATAAACTCTGACAGTGTCACTGTAGTATGCAGCTGTCCAGTGTACACAGAACACATGCCCAGATACATACATAGCTGAATCACAGCTGAGCATATAGGATACATGGCCAGCGTGCCTATCAATATATACACACATCTGAACATATGAAGTGTATGACCAGTGTACATGAATGCCTATCAATGTATGCACAGCTACATCAAAAGAAAAAGTAGAGAAAAAATGGAAAAAAACGTAATATCATGAAGCAGCATATAGGGGATAAACTCTAATATAAGATGAGGCACATCCTCATGTAGATAGTGTAGCTTCTACATTAGATGAAACTGGCAAATGATATGGCCTCGTTTAACCCTTGTGGCTGAACTGTCCACAATTTATAGGTCCACATTGCTTCTTTTCGTAATAGGGGTATGTCGATATCACCTCCACGGATTGATATCTGTACCTGTTCAATCCCCTGTACTTTCAACACACCAGGGTCACCGTCATGCATCTCACATACGTGGCGTGCCACTGATGTGTCCCGTTTATTCCGGATATCAGACATATGTTCGCCAAACCTACGTCTCAATTCACGCCTTGTTTTACCGACGTATTGTGACCCACATTGGCAACTGATCAAATACACAATACCCATAGAAGTACACCTGATGAACGAACGTATATTGTATTTTTTTCCTGTTGTATGGCTGGTAAAGAATCCGCCTCTCAGGACGTTCCTGCACATAATACATGAACCACAGGGAAAAGTGCCCTTTAGGGTATTTTTCAACCAGGTTTCAGACTTAGGTTGTGTGTATAAACTGTGTACCAAGTGGTCACGTAGATTAGAACTACGTCGGTACGTAATTGAAGGATAATCCGGAATTGATCCCCCAATGTCTGGGTCAGATTGCAATATGGACCAATGATTTTGTAAAATGTCACGGACATTTTTGTGAGCCTTATCAAACGTTGCGACAATTCTAGTCGAAACTCTTACAGCGCCAAAGCCATAGCACACCACAGTGCGGCTTTTTGTCCTGACACAGTTATTAAATAGCTCCTGAAGATACGTGACAATTACAAGTCACGGTGAAACGCGTAGAGCTGTTGCTTATTACTTGGACACGGCTCTCTAGGCAGGGCTGCACTTGCTGCAGTATTCTATCCTATAGCCTTGGAGTGTGTATGTGATGTATGGATGGTAGCCAAAATATACTGGCTATGAGTGACTGCAATAAGCCATAATTACTGGCTGCGGATATATGGTTTACTTATATACTGGCCGCAGGCTGCACATATAGACTAGCCTGGACTCCTATACAGCATAAGGAGATATATATTAGTCCATTGAGATTTCTATTTGCCACACCAGGGAGATCTTTAGTATCCAGCTATTTTGCGACCCTACCACTAGGTGGCATAACCATATCTGCATATAATCATCAGGGTCACTGCAATACACACATGTGTGTCCATTCACATCGATTTCCGTGCCCTTTACTCTGACTTGCTCTTTTATAGCAACTACTAGCTAGCAAGTTGAGGTTCTAGCCCAGTCTCTCAACTGCACAGAGGAGTTATTTGTTACCCCTCCCTGTGCAGCTTGGAGATTGGTTGCCTGATGGTCACAGACAGTGACATATAGGCTTTCTTGCCCCCTTTTAAACAGACTTTTAATAAAGGTTTTGTTTCTTTAATTTTAACGTTCATCAGGCTGTGATATTATTACTATTTTGGAACGTCTACTTATTCAAATCTATTTAGTGTGAATTTATTTTGAATCTATTCGAGTCTGGGGAATGGCAAGCTTTTTGTCCCATGATCTGAGCTCCGAAGGCTGGCTAGGGGACCCTAAGGAGGTGTTCTCCGAAAAAGAGCTACCTACACAATCGATTCAAACTAGTGTTACTGCCTCTTTCAAAAACTTGAATAGGGTTTATAAAAACAACGTTAAATGTTGGTGGGAAGTGCAAACACTTGACACTTATCTTAAAAACAATATAGTGCCTAGGGGCTTGAGAAACTCAATCCTCCCAGTTACTAGACTACGGTCTCCTGAGTTTCTCAAAAGGTGGGAGCAGGAATCCATTGCGGGCTCCCTCCGTTTGATGAAACTATTGGCAGAGGAAGAACGGAAGCATCTATCCAACAGTGAGGCTGAACTGAAGGAGGCTGTCGCACAGGCTCAGAAATTCAGTGACCACACTGACTTTACCAAGAAAGAATCCCTATTACAGCAGAATATTGAGCGATTCACCTGCCAAGTGAAGGAGAGAAAACATAATCTGTTTAATAGGGATATCAGCAACTTTAGGGAGGGCCGCATCTTTGATTTTGGACCCAAGCGTCCAGTTGCGGCTGAGTTGGACACAGAAGTGTCGTCCTCTGAATGTGACACGGACGCCGAACAGGCGAGTGGATCTACAAGAGGACGGGGGGGGTATAGACGAGGAGCTCGTAGAGCTCGCAGCTCCCAGCAGGGAGGTAGATCTGGGAGAGGTTCCCGTGGAGGTTTTTTAGATTTCCCACCGGTGTCAGACTATCTATTGCGCCAGAAAAAGCTCCCTAGGCCCCCAAGTAGATGAACTTCAAGTTATCAATTTGTCTAAACGTGCACTTTCTACCACAGAGATGGGGCTTCTCAAGAGAGGACTCTCATTTGTACCCCTTCAAAAATTTAACTTATTCAACTGGGTGAAAGATTTGCAGCTTTTTGCACGTAGATTAAAATGTAGAAAGTTTTTTAAAATCCATGGCAGGAGAAGATGTCATGAGCTGGGCATTGAGGTAGAGGATTTACAGGATGTCCAGCTGTTGGCAGGATTATCTGAAGAGGGTGACAGAATGATAGGGGATGGTCCATTTACGGATCTGAGGAATCCATCCAAAATATTCCCCCCTGTCAGTGATAGTACCCCAATTGATACCTTCCTACATGTAGTCACACAGGACCTCCAGAAATTAGAGGATATACCCCTGGGAAGGGATAACCTGACTACAGCTGAGAGACAATACTTGGAGGTACTCGAGAGGGATATGTCTATTGTTATCAAGCCCTCCGACAAAGGAGGCAACATTGTCGTGATGGAGCAGGAGGACTATCGTCTAATGTGTCTCCGCCTACTTGAGGACCCTAAACTTATAGACGTCTCTCAACCAACCCTACCCCTATATTCAGGCATGAGCTTGCGACTTTGTTGAATCAAGCTTTTGATGACAGGCTTATCAGCAAAAATGAACTGGCTTACTTGCTTCCTACAGCCCCAGTTGTAGCCACATTTTATAGTCTGCCCAAACTGCACAAATTAGGACCAGTGCTGATGGGCAGACCCATCGTCTCGGGCATAGGCGGTCTCACTGCGAATGTGAGCACGTATTTGGACATCATTTTGCGTCCATTTGTGACGTCATTACCGTCCTATGCCCGAGACACGATGGATGTGCTACAACGGTTGGATGGGATTCAGTGTGAGGAAGGTGTTCTCCTCACTAGTTTGGATGTTGAGGCCTTGTACAGCTCTATACCCCATGACTCTGGGTGTAGGGCTGTCGAGGCCTTCATCCAACAGAGAGGTGAACATTGTCACCGGCATAACATCTTCCTTTTACAATTGTTGGATTTTGTCCTCAAACACAACGTCTTTCTCTTTGATCAACACATCTACCACCAGCTCAGGGGCGTTGCAATGGGCAGTCCCTGTGCCCCGACGTTTGCCAATCTGTACCTGGGCTGGTGGGAGAGGGAAGTTGTGTTTGGTGATGATATTGAGCAGTATACATCGTGTGTGCAAATGTGGATTAGGTACATTGATGTTGTGCTGATACTGTGGAAAGGGACACGAGAACACTTTAAGGCGTTTGTGGCGGCACTAAATGTGAATCAGATGGGTTTATTTTTCACATCTGAAGTACAAGAACAACAAATTGCGTTTTTGGATTTGATGATCTCCATTGGCACCGACAGAAAAATTACCACTAACCTATTTAGGAAGAAAACCTCGACCAATAATCTCCTACATTGGGAAAGTGGTCACCCCCTGGCCCTAAAAAGAGGTATCCCGAAGGGACAGTACCTTAGGGCCAGGAGGAACTGTTTGGAGCTAGGTGATTTTAGAGCCGCTGCATCTGACCTTAGAGGTCGATTCACAAATCGGGGGTATCCACAATATACTCTGAAACAAGCGTTCCATCACTCTATGAGTACAGCTCGCACCCAACTCTTGGTTCCAAAACCAAGAAGCATCGAAGACCTTACGCCTAGAATTGTCGCAACGTTTGATAAGGCTCACAAAAATGTCCGTGACATTTTACAAAATCATTGGTCCATATTGCAATCTGACCCAGACATTGGGGGATCAATTCCGGATTATCCTTCAATTACGTACCGACGTAGTTCTAATCTACGTGACCACTTGGTACACAGTTTATACACACAACCTAAGTCTGAAACCTGGTTGAAAAATACCCTAAAGGGCACTTTTCCCTGTGGTTCATGTATTATGTGCAGGAACGTCCTGAGAGGCGGATTCTTTACCAGCCATACAACAGGAAAAAAGTACAATATATACGTTCGTTCATCAGGTGTACTTCTATGGGTATTGTGTATTTGATCAGTTGCCAATGTGGGTCACAATACGTCGGTAAAACAAGGCGTGAATTGAGACGTAGATTTGGCGAACATATGTCTGATATCCGGAATAAACGGGACACATCAGTGGCACGCCACGTATGTGAGATGCATGACGGTGACCCTGGTGTGTTGAAAGTACAGGGGATTGAACAGGTACAGATATCAATCCGTGGAGGTGATATCGACATACCCCTATTACGAAAAGAAGCAATGTGGACCTATAAGTTGCGGACAGTTCAGCCACAAGGGTTAAACGAGGCCATATCATTTGCCAGTTTCATCTAATGTAGAAGCTACACTATCTACATGAGGATGTGCCTCATCTTATATTAGAGTTTATCCCCTATATGCTGCTTCATGATATTACGTTTTTTTCCATTTTTTCTCTACTTTTTCTTTTGATGTAGCTGTGCATACATTGATAGGCATTCATGTACACTGGTCATACAACTCATATGTTCAGATGTGTGTATATATTGATAGGCACGCTGGCCATGTATCCTATATGCTCAGCTGTGATTCAGCTATGTATGTATCTGGGCATGTGTTCTGTGTACACTGGACAGCTGCATACTACAGTGACACTGTCAGAGTTTATTGTTGTATTGGGTTGCCCCTCCCCTCCGGTCACATGTGATCAGATGGGGATCGGCACTTACTTTGTCCGGCTAACACATATTCCGATGGATCGCTGCCAGTGGACACGCTTGGGATCAGGTGACAATATGAGGGCCGCGATCATCATTCCCCCTTCTACTGCGGTAATGCGTCAGATGCTCCAGGAAGGGTAAGAATCATAAAGGCATCGGCCGGTCAGAGGGCGGAGCTATCGAGCCCGCCCCTCACCTCTGATTGGAGATGTTCGTGGCACACCCCTCCTGATAGGCGGGACTTTGGCCATATGAACTCGGCGTTGTATCGGCCGCGCTCGGCCATCACAGCGCCAAAGCCATAGCACACCACAGTGCGGCTTTTTGTCTTGACACAGTTATTAAATAGCTCCTGAAGATACGTGACAATTACAAGTCACGGTGAAACGCGTAGAGCTGTTGCTTATTACTTGGACACGGCTCTCTAGGCAGGGTTGCACTTGCTGCAGTATTCTATCCTATAGCCTTGGAGTGTGTATGTGATGTATGGATGGTAGCCAAAATATACTGGCTACAGGTGTGTGGATGGAGCCAAAATATACTGGCTATGAGTGACTGCAATAAGCCATAATTACTGGCTGCGGATATATGGTTTACTTATATACTGGCCGCAGGCTGCACATATAGACTAGCCTGGACTCCTATACAGCATAAGGAGATATATATTAGTCCATTGAGATTTCTATTTGCCACACCAGGGAGATCTTTAGTATCCAGCTATTTTGCGACCCTACCACTAGGTGGCATAACCATATCTGCATATAATCATCAGGGTCACTGCAATACACACATGTGTGTCCATTCACATCGATTTCCGTGCCCTTTACTCTGACTTGCTCTTTTATAGCAACTACTAGCTAGCAAGTTGAGGTTCTAGCCCAGTCTCTCAACTGCAGAGAGGAGTTATTTGTTACCCCTCCCTGTGCAGCTTGGAGATTGGTTGCCTGATGGTCACAGACAGTGACATATAGGCTTTCTTGCCCCCTTTTAAACAGACTTTTAATAAAGGTTTTGTTTCTTTAATTTTAACGTTCATCAGGCTGTGATATTATTACTATTTTGGAACGTCTACTTATTCAAATCTATTTAGTGTGAATTTAAGGTACTGTGCCACCCTATATGAGTGGTGTGCACACAGGACAGTCTGTTGGCCTGTGGCCTCTCACACACTGGCATGCAACTGCAATATATATATAGAAAAAATTTATAAAAGCAGACTGATGTACCAGTCCTAAAAAGGGCTTTTTGGGGTGCTGTCAGGACGCTGTCCTTACAGCAGATGAGTCTTTGAGGACTGGAGTGGACACAGAACACGATTTCCCTATTAATTCAGCAGCAGCAGCTGCACTCTCCCTGCTCTAACTAACACTGCAGCTTCAGAATGAATCTAAGAGGGCTGCCGTTCTTGCTTTTTTTTTTTAGAGGAGGTGGGAGGGTCTGGGAGGGAGGGTATGCTGATTGGCTGGAATTTGTCTGCTGACTGTGAGGTACAGGGTCAAAGTTTGCTCAATGATGACGTATAGGGAGCGGACCGAACATCGCATATGTTCGCCCACCGCGGCGAACGCAATCAAGCGATGTTCGCCGGCGAATAGTTCGGGACATCTCTACCAGCCAGTCCTCCCTTCACACAGTATGTATTAACCACATTCAACAGTCCCTGCTGAAAGGGGTTTATAACTATTGTAAAGGGCCTTTCACAATAGTTATTAACCCCTCTCAGCAGTCCCCCATTCACAGTATTTATTAACCCCTTTCAGCAATTACCCGGCAGCACAGACCAGTTAGTAGTACCTAATTCCCCCCCTACCCTAGTTATTACAGTCAGTCCCCCCAATTGACCCGTGCCCCCCCCCCCACCCCCGATCCACTAGTGCTCACAACCTTGCCAACTTGGAACTGGCGGGGAGACAGGCAGGGTGTGAGGTGCTTCAGCAACCACTCACCTGTGTGGCTGCTCTTGCCAAGGCAGATCAAGTCCAACACGGAATAGCATCACCTGACATATGTGATAGGTGATGTACCGGGGCCCTCCATTGGTAAAGTTAGGCGGAGGCTTCCACCCAGCAATGAGCCACCAGCACTAATAGACCAGCTTGTAAAACGGCTAGGGCAGCACTAAAGCCCACCCATTACAGCCGTGATGTTGCCGGAAAAATTGCTAGGCGGAAGCCTCTGCCTAGCAGTGTAAAAAAATATAAGCAAAAAAAGCCCTTGCCCTGCATGATACAGCGCAGGGCAAGGGAGCGCATTGGAGTATGAAATGCTCGTATACTCATACCGGGGGGGGGTCTAAAAATGGGGGCATGTCCATGTTCAGCTCTGAACTCGGACGACCCCTTTAAAAGAAAGCAGAAAACAAATGGGCCATACGGGGATCGAACCAGCAACCTTGGCATTATTAGCAACATACTCTAACCTACTGAGCTAACCGGCCAGCTGTCTCCATAATGGGATCTCCCTCTTTATTATCTGGTCACATGATCCAGGAGGAAAGCACAATCCCCATTATCTGGTCACATGATCCAGGAGGAAAGCACAATCCCCATTATCTGGTCACATGATCCAGGAGGAAAGCACACACCCCACAGCAGGTCTGAGGCACAGTCCCTGTAATGTCCATTCACAGGAGACATTTCTATTACATTAACCCCACAGTCTGTGAGACAGTAACCATGACAACACCTCCTTCCTCTGCTCTTTTACACACTGATATGATCACCAGCAGGTGTAGGCTCAGAATGTCACACACCCCAAGTTGTCGGTTCAGGGCGGTGTCGGAGTTCGGTGTAATCACACACTCAGCCTCCTCCATTCATCATGTCTGTTTCTCCCGGAGGAGGAACAGGTAAGGATTGACCTCACTGACAATGCCCCCACACCACTCCCAGCAGCCGCCGCCCGTCCCGCGCTCTTCACCGACCTCAGGGCGAGGACGCAGCTTTGCTCTCACCGCTGTACGATAGCATCACAATGAGCGCGGGCTGCGGTCACGTGACGCCTCGGTCACCAACGTTACAAACCGTCACTCTCTGTCTCCTCACTCGGCTAATAAAGACCTATTGAAAACGTTTCATTTTGCTCAGCAATCGCTTCGCCCATAATGCACTGCGACTTGTGATTTGCATATAGTCTTTACGCGTTGACGTCAGTAAAGGGCATTACGTCGCTGCACTGACCATTCGGCCATATTACAAGAGGGCGTCCCTAGGTCACAGCGTCCTTCTGCCATATTAGAGAAGGGCATGATTCCTGTTGTTATGTGACTGTGAAGTATATTCGGCCATCTTATAAAAGGGCATTCGTTTGCAGTACGCAAACCTGCAGGGTATAGCGATGTGAGCTCACGGTTACTTAGGCAAACGAGGGTTGCTATGGGTTACTCACAGTTTGTAGGGAGACCCTGGGCAGGCGTACAGCAGTGATGGAGAGGCTGGCACAGAAGACCTCTGGGGAACTCTCTGTATATAGGGACCAGGCATGATGGTAGATGAGGTGCCCTGGGTGTTGCAGATGTTTAATGTGTCTAGGGCAAGGTCCCTTTAAGGTTCGTGACGACAGTGCCTGTAACGATGGCACACCGATTGATGATAGTAATAATAAGTGAGGAACACGTTGTTGTGGTGAACCAAACTTTCTTTACTGGAAACAGTTAACTTTATACAGTCTTTTGTAAGTTCCAGGTAATGCAGCAGTAATAAGCAGGCTTTCACATCAATGACAGGTACAATGTTCTTTGCAAGATACTCAGAGGGTAAAACAACACTTACAGACCAGGCTGCACTCTTCTCCTCAGAAATCCTGTGCACTATTCCTCAGAACTCCAGGCTGTCTTTATCCCAAGGCCCGTATGTCCTAATGCTGGCTTTATCCTTGGTAGAAAACTTCCTCAGATATACACTCACCTAAAGAATTATTAGGAACACCATACTAATACGGTGTTGGACCACCTTTTGCCTTCAGAACTGCCTTAATTCTACGTGGCATTAATTCAACAAGGTGCTGATAGCTTTCTTTAGAAATGTTGGCCCATATTGATAGAATAGCATCTTGCAGTTGATGGAGATTTGAGGGATGCACATCCAGGGCACGAAGCTCCCGTTCCACCACATCCCAAAGATGCTCTATTGGGTTGAGATCTGGTGACTGTGGGGGCCATTTTAGTACAGTAAACTCATTGTCATGTTCAAGAAACCAATTTGAAATGATTCGAGCTTTGTGACATGGTGCATTATCCTGCTGGAAGTAGCCATCAGAGGATGGATACATGTTATCATTCTGTTTACGCCAAATTCGGACTCTACCATTTGAATGTCTCAACAGAAATCGAGACTCATCAGACCAGGCAACATTTTTCCAGTCTTCAACAGTCCAATTTTGGTGAGCTCGTGCAAATTGTAGCCTCTTTTTCCAATTTGTAGTGGAGATGAGTGGTACCCAGTAGGGTCTTCTGCTGTTGTAGCCCATCCGCCTCAAGGTTGTGCGTGTTGTGGCATCACAAATGCTTTGCTGCATACCTCGGTTGTAACGAATGGTTATTTCAGTCAACGTTGCTCTTCTATCAGCTTGAATCAGTCGGCCCATTCTCCTCTGACCTCTAGCATCCACAAGGCATTTTTGCCCACAGGACTGCCGCATACTGGATGTTTTTCCCTTTTCACACCATTCTTTGTAAACCCTAGAAATGGTTGTGCGTGAAAATCCCAGTAACTGAGCAGATTGTGAAATACTCAGACCGGCCCATCTGGCACCAACAACCATGCCACGCTCAAAATTGCTTAAATCACCTTTCTTTCCCATTCTGACATTCAGTTTGGAGTTCAGGAGATTGTCTTGACCAGGACCACACCCCTAAATGCATTGAAGCAACTGCCATGTGATTGGTTGACTAGATAATTGCATTAATGAGAAATAGAACAGGTGTTCCTAATAATTCTTTAGGTGAGTGTATATCCTTGCTTTAGGTAAAAAATCCTTCTGCCTTTCAGCTTACTTGTCTGGCTGGTATATTAGCTCTGCTCTGCTTGTGGGAACTTGGTTTCTCAGGAGGCAACTCTTCCCCTGGTGACAAATCTTCTGAGCTAACTCTGGCTCAACATACTCAGGCTGTTAAGTCTGCACTCACTAGCCTCCTGGATTACACTACCCTTTCCTGTCTGGGCCTAACTATATATATTAAGGGTTCCCTAGCTCCCTCTAATGACTAGGAGGAGGAACTACACCCTAACAGGCCTGATACACAGATAAACAGGAAAATATGCATAAAACATCATATCAACACAAATGTCATATTAACCTTTGTGTAGTGCCCACATTTACCTAGTGGGACACTACATACCCCGTTGCTGTGACGTTGCCCGTCCTCGGCGCAACATAAGGGGCCCGCCCAGCAGGAAACCGCAGCCTGAAAGACAAAACGAAAAGCAGGCATATACGATAGTCACCATTGTTACAGTACAAATATATCAAGCAGTTCCTCTGGAAAGGGGCGTCATTCTCTTCTCTCAGTATAGTATAAGGGAACAGGGGCGCTGACCTGCTACAGCGTATAAAGGATAACCAGGATAGTCCATAATGATAATCCATAACGACAATTATAGAAAGTGCAAACATGAGGTAAGTTCCTGGAGGCTCAAAGAACAAAATGAGTCCGTACCCGGGTCTTATAAATAGTTAAACAGGGGTTTCCCGGGAGGGTCTACTTGGGCCCACAATGTAGTCCCTGAATCTCACAGGTGGGTGCCCCTTAGTAGACCGTGTGTACCTTCTTACTGGCAGAGGTTCTTCCTGCCTTGGTTCAGGAGGGTCAGAGGAGTCCACAGGCTCTGGAGCTCTTTCAGGTACACTCTGGGACAGGTCATCCTGAGGTGGAGGACTAGCAGGAGCTGAAGTGGGTTCATCCTGGGGTTGAGAACCAGCAGGAACTGGAGCTGGTACTACCAAGTTCAACCAGAGTGTGAGGAACCAATGAAGTGGCTCTTTATCATGTATCAGGTTCTCAACAGCCTGTATAAGATCAGCAGGTTGGGCTGGCAACTCGGGCTCAGGAGACTCCTGCTCAATGTCCTCTGCTGCAATTTCTCCTTCTAGGCAGGGTTTTAAACGATTCCTGTGTACAATTTGGGAGCCTTCATCTTCTCTGTAAATTTGATAAATATGGGCCTTAGCATTAGGGATGGCAGAAATGACATAGGGAGTCCTTTCCCACTTACCTTCCAATTTACTGGTTTGGTGGTTAATTTTTAACCACACCATGTCTCCTATAGCTAGAGGCCCTGCATGAGCAGCCAGGTCATAGTCTTTCTGCTGTTGCTCCCGGGCATTTTCCATGCACTCCTGGACAATCTCCTTAGCATTGAGGAGACGCCTTTGATGCTCCACTACCCAATCAGTTTTTGGTAGTGGATTGATGACATCAGGCACCTCAACATTCAGGAAGTGGTCAGCAGGTAACCTCCCTCGACCGCCCAACATCAGATAGAAGGGTGTCTACCCGGTCGAGCAGTGAATTGTATTGTTGTAAGTATACATGAGTTGTGGCAGCAGAGTAGGCCAATTACCCTTGTCTCAGGGAGTACTGCTCTCAGCATTTCAATGAGAGCTTGATTCATCTTTTCACAGAGTCCGTTACCTTGCGGATGATAGGCGGTGGTCCGGACTTTCTGGCAATTATGCAGCAGGCACATCTCCTGGAACAGCTGTGATTCAAACGCGGACCCCTGGTCGGTGAGGATCCTCTCTGGGCAGCCGTAGGGCAGGAGGAAATGCTTCCAGAATGCCTCCGCCGCAGTTTGGCTGTCAGGTCTTTCACAGGCACTGCTACGACAAACTTAGTGAAGTGATAAATAATGGTCATGGCATAAGTACAGTACAGACCAAAAGTTTGGACACACCTTCTAATTCAAAGAGTTTTCTTTATTTTCATGACTATGAAAATTGTAGATTCACACTGAAGGCATCAAAACTATGAATTAACACATGTGGGATTATGAACATAACAAACAAGTGTGAAACAACTGAAAATATGTCATATTCTAGGTTCTTCAAAGTAGCCACCTTTTGCTTTGATTACTGCTTTGCACACTTTTGGTATTCTCTTGATTAGCTTCAAGAGGTAGTCCCCTGAAATGGTTTTCACTTCACAGGTGTGCCCTGTCAGGTTTAATAAGTGGGATTTCTTGCCTTATAAATGGGGTTGAGACCATCAGTTGCGTTGAGGAGAAGTCAGGTGGATACACAGCTGATAGTCCTACTGAATAGACTGTTAGAATTTGTATTATGGCGAGAAAAAAGCAGCTAAGTAAAGAAAAACGAGTGGCCATCATTACTTTAAGAAATGAAGGTCAGTCAGTCAACCGGAAAATTGTGAAAACTTTGAAAGTAAGGGCTATTTGACCATGAAGAAGAGTGATGGGGTGCTGCACCAGATGACCTGGCCTCCACAGTCACCGGACCTGAACCCAATCGAGATGGTTTGGGGTTAGCTGGACCGCAGAGTAAAGGCAAAAGGGCCAACAAGTGCTAAGCATCTCTGGGAACTCCTTCAAGACTGTTGGAAGACCATTTCAGGGGACTACCTCTTGAAGCTCATCAAGAGAATGCCAAGAGTGTGCAAAGCAGTAATCAAAGCAAAAGGTGGCTACTTTGAAGAACCTAGAATATGACATATTTTCTGTTGTTTCACACTTGTTTGTTATGTATATAATTCCACATGTGTTAATTCATAGTTTTGATGCCTTCATAGTCATGAAAATAAAGAAAACTCTTTGAATGAGAAGGTGTGTCCAAACTTTTGGTCTGTACTGTATACCCTGAGCGACTTGGCTGAGTGGTTTTCAGTGCAAACATTATCTTGCTGAGTAAATTTGTTGTAAAACGCCGGCATCTCCACTTCTTCCCAGGCATCCTTTTGTTCATCTGGTGCTTCTGTAGTGGGGAGCCGAGACAGGGCATCAGCATTATCATTGGAGCGGCCTGCTCGGTATTTCACAGTGAAGTCATAGTTGGCAAGGCGGGAGGCCCATCTCTGCTCCAGTGCCCCTAACTTGGCTGTATTCAGATGCACCAGGGGGTTATTGTCTGTGAAGGCAACAAATGGAGTGGCAGCAAGATAGTCCTTGAATTTTTCTGTCACAGCCCACACTAAGGCAAGGAACTCCAGCTTGAAGGAACTATAATTCTGATCGTTTTTCTCAGCTCCCCTCAGGGATCTACTGGCGTAGGCAATCACCCTCTCTATGTTGTCCTGTACCTGGGCCAACACGGCTCCCAGGCCTCTTTTACTGGCATCCGTGTAGAGGTGGAATGGCCTCTGATAATCCGGGTAACCCAGAACAGGGGGTTCAGTCAGCTTCTTCTTTAGGAGCTGGAAGGCAATCTCCCGTTCTTCATTCCATTCAACAGGGATAGGAGTCTTTGGACTCTTCTTGGGATGCCCCCTTAGGAGTTCCTGGATCGGATCCGCAATTTGTGCAAAATGCGGGATGAAGCGTCTATAGTATCCTGCAAAGCTGAGGAAACTTCTCACCTCTTTCACAGTGGTGGGAGTAGGCCAATTACGGAGAGCAGCAAGTTTATCAGGATCAGGCTGGACTCCTTCGGCACTAACAACGTGCCCTAGATACTTCACGGCTGGTTTCAGTAGGTGGCACTTGGACGGCTTAATCTTAAGGCCATATTTAGCAAGGACTTGAAACACTTCAGCCAGGTGTTTTAAATGGTCCTCATACGTCTTTGAGTAGATAATGACGTCATCCAGGTATAGTAGTACAGTCTCAAAGTTCCTATGGCCTAAACAACGTTCCATCAACCGCTGGAACGTCCCTGGAGCGTTACACAGTCCGAAAGGCATATAATTAAATTCGAACAGGCCCATAGGCGTAGTGAAAGAAGTCTTCTCTTGATCTTCTGGGGCCATAGGTACCTGCCAGTACCCGCTAGTTAAGTCCAGAGTGGAGAAGTAGGCTGATGACCCCAGGGCAGTCAAGGACTCCTCAATGCGTGGCAACGGATAAGCGTTTTTGTGGGTGATTTGATTGATTTTTCTATAATCCACGCAGAACCTTATGCTGCCATCTTTTTTTTGGACAAGTACTAGGGGCGCAGCCCAGGGACTATGACTGTCCCGGATTATGTTAGAGTCCTTCATCTCCTGTATCATCTCTTTCACAGACTGATAGGTAGTAGGTGGTATGGGTCTGTATCTCTCCTTGATAGGAGGATGAGAGCCAGTGGGTATGGTGTGTTTGATTACTTTGACCTCTCTGTAGTCCGTGGGGTGCTTGCTAAAGGCCTTGTGGTGCTCTTTCACCAGACTCAGGACTCCCTCGATTTGCTCTTTCGGGGTGGATTCGTTCCCCACATGAAGTTCTTCCCACCAGGATACTGAAGAGGCGCTGGCAGGGGCGCTGCTGCTCTGTGTGGTCTGGAACGTCTCCGTGGCAGGCAGACGGATCACATCCTGGAAAGACACCTGGAAAAGCTGAGTAACGGGGCAGTGCTTGAAAAGAGTAACGGGTTGATCACCAAAATTAATCAAACGGACAGGCACTTTACCTTGAGACACGGTCACCAGACTCTTGGCTGTTCGTACGAAGGGATGATTCTCAATTTGAATAGGTTCCACTAGGGCTTGATAGTCCTGGCCCTGGATCCCTAACACCGCACGACACCACAGGATAATCTGGGAATTTGGAGGCAGAATTACCAGCCGGTTATCCCGGATCCGGACAGTACAGATTTCTCCTTTTCCATTTGCGAACCTTTGTTGAGCACACAGCACACTGATAGTCTTTCGAATGACTCTTTTAGAAGCAGGTGAGGCTGAGGGTATAGTTTGGTTCAATGCTTCAAGCACTTCGGAGTAACAATTTTTAAAGACATTAGTCCCTAGGATCACAGGATGTGCCCCTTTATATCCGGCTTGTACCACAATCACACCTTGCTGTGGTAAGGTGGCTTCTCCCACCTGAAGGGTAGGTTCCCAGTACCCATGAACTTTCACTGGCTTACCGTTGCTGGCAATGATATCCAGCCAGGATTCTGGCGGCTGGGTTAGGAGACTTGAATCCCAGAATTTGTCGAAGGCGGGTCGTTGGATGGTGGTGACCTGAGACCCAGTATGCAGCAGGGCTTCAAAAGGTATCCCGTTGATGCATGTGTTCATTTTTGAACGAGATACTACGTATCTGGGCATCCAGCTTGGATCCTTTGGACCTATTGTTCTACCTCCCGAGGGGCGGTCCTCGGCCTCGGGGGTGGCCCGTTTAACTGCCAACACGTTGATTCAGTGTGTCCATACTTTTTACAATAGTGGCAGACAGGCTGCTTGCGACTCTTGGACCAGTAACTCGGTCGCCCATCCGGTTCTTTGGGGTATACATCTTTATATGCAGGCGGGAGCATTGGAGGCAGGGGGCTTTCGTCTTCCAGTAACAATGATCTCTCCCATTCCTCTATTTTCCTGCACACCTTCTCCAGGCTCTTAGTGAGATGATTTACCTGCTCCATTAGTGCCGCCACCACATCTGTCACTGGAGCCTGCGTGGCTTGACTGACCCCAGAGGGACTTACATTAACGGTTTTCGGCCGACAGGCCTGAGGTTCCAGGGGGGCTGGGGGCCCCGTGGCCGGGTGTTGGCCTAGGATACTGATGGCCAGCTCTTTAAAGTCCAAAAACGCACAATTGGGGTGTTGGGCCGACAGCATCCTCAGCTGGCGCTTTAAATGCTCAGTATTTATACCCGAAATGAACTGCTCTCTAAGAGTCCTGTCCTGGTCCTCGGCCTCCTTGGGGTCTACCTGGACCACAGCTCTCAGGGTCTCTTGCAAGGACAGAGCAAAATTGCGGAGCAACTCCCCAGGCTGTTGCTTCCTGCTGAAAAATCGCATCTTAACTTCGGACACTGTTCTGGCCTCAAACGTGGTGCCGAGGCGATCAAAGATTTGTTCTAGGCTACTCTTTTCAGAATGGGGCCATGACATGACTTCCCTGTGGGCGGCCCCTTCTAACTGAGCTAGGAGATCTCCATTTGTTGTTCAGAGATAGGGTAAAGCCGAAATAAGGCCAGGATCTGGTCTCTAAAGTCCATCAATTTATGGGCCTCCCGGAATATCGCGGGAACCAGGGAGCCCCGAAATAATATGGCATGGTCAGTGGCATCAGGCTTGATGCTGCCGCAGAGGCAGGCGCCCTATTGTCAGTTGCGTGCACTTCAGAGGGCACATACAGTCATGTGAAAAAATTAGGACACCCTTTGAAAGCATGTGGTTTTTTGTAACATTTTTAATAAATGGTTATTTCATCTCCGTTTCAACAATACAGAGAGATTAAAGTAATCCAACTAAACAAAGAAAACTGAAGAAAAGTCTTTTCAAGATCTTCTGTAAATGTCATTCTACAAAAATGCCTATTCTAACTGAGGAAAAAGATAGGACACCCTTGCCCCTAATAGCGAGTGTTACCTCCTTTGGCTGAAATAACTGCAGTGAGACGGTTCTTGTAGCCATCTACCAGTCTTCGACATCGGTCTGAGGAAATTTTACCCCACTCCTCAATGCAGAACTTTTTCAGCTGTGAGATGTTTGAGGGGTTTCTTGCACGTACAGCCCTTTTCAAGTCACCCCACAGCATCTCAATGGGATTCAAATCTGGACTTTGACTTGGCCATTCCAGGACTCTCCATTTCTTCTTTTTCAGCCAATCTTTGGTTGATTTACTAGTATGTTTTGGGTCATTGTCATGTTGCATGGTCCAGTTCCGCTTCAGCTTTAATTTTCTAACTGATGGTCTCACATGTTCTTCAAGCACCTTCTGATACACAGTAGAATTCATCGTGGATTCTATGATGGTGAGCTGACCAGGTCCTGCTGCAGCAAAGCAGCCCCAAACCATGACACTTCCACCTCCATGCTTCACAGTTGGTATGAGGTTCTTTTCTTGGAATGCTGTGTTTGGTTTACGCCAAACATGTCCTCTGCTGTTGTGTCCAAATAATTCAATTTTGGACTCATCTGTCCAAAGAACATTATTCCAGAAGTCCTGGTCTTTGTCAACTTTATCGCTGGCAAATGTCAGTCTGGCCTCGATGTTTCTCTTGGAAAGCAAAGGTTTCCTCCTTGCACACCTCCCATGCAAGTTAAACTTGTACAGTCTCTTTCTGATTGTAGAGGCATGTACTTCTACATCAACAGTAGCCAGAGCCTGCTGTAGTTCTCGAGATGACACTTTAGGGTTTTTGGATACCTCTTTTAGCATCTTGCGGTCTGCTCTTGGGGTGAACTTGCTGGGGCGACCAGTCCTGGGCATGTTGGCAGTTGTTTTGAAAGCCCTCCACTTGTAGACTATCTTCCGGACAGTGGAATGGCTGATTTCAAAATCTTTTGAGATCTTTTTAAATCCCTTCCCAGACTCATAGGCTGCTACAATCTTTTTTCTGAAGTCCTCTGACAGCTCTTTTGCTCTCACCATGGTGCTCACTCTCACTTCAACAGTCAGGAGCACACCAAACTAAATGTCTGAGGTTTAAATAGGGCAAGCCTCATTCAACATGCAGAGTAACGATCTACTAATTATGTGCACCTGGTGTGATATACCTGTGTGAGATCTGAGCCAATTTAAGAGGGAATACATGTGAGGGTGTCCTATCTTTTTCCTCAGTTAGAATAGGCATTTTTGTAGAATGACATTTACAGAAGATCTTGAAAAGACTTTTCTTCAGTTTTCTTTGTTTAGTTGGATTACTTTAATCTCTCTGTATTGTTGAAACGGAGATGAAATAACCATTTATTAAAAATGTTACAAAAAACCACATGCTTTCAAAGGGTGTCCTAATTTTTTCACATGACTGTAGGGGGCTGCCTGCCCCGCTTCTTCAGGTGCGGACATAGCGTTGCTAAGGGGTCTTTGGAGTGAGTATGGCCCTTTAAGAAACAACGGAACAGACCGGATCTAAGGTGGACGTACCTTCCCCCCGGGTTAAGTCTATTATCACTAGTGGGGAACCTTCTCCAGTCTCTTTGTAAAGATCGGAACTTCCCCGATGCGGATATATGTAGGGGCTGGTTAATACGAAAGTTTTTACTTACTCCGGCGATGCTCGCTCCAAATCTCGCGAGATGCGTGGTTACGTCGGACGGGAGTCCCACGAGCAGCGTCAGAAGGTAGGCACGGCCTCTTGGAGCTCCGGGATTCAAGGTAGGCGGTATCTTCTTCAGAGACACGGGGCAGTGTTTTTTTTCTTTCTTGCAGGCTGGGCGGTCCCTTCTCTTTGTCTGTTTCGCGCCAAACGGACACAACAAGGCGCACAAATAGTCCAGTCTAAACTATGCAGCCATCTTTGAGCACATCGCTATCTATTCACTGACAGCAAGCGGTGACTTAAGTAAACAGCAAAACAGTCCACAAAATACAGTTTCACACCGCAAATTTTACAGTTCTTTGGCCCAGCAATTTTTCAAATAAACAGCAAGGCTTAGTCACTTTATGGGCAAATAAACGGCACACAGTTTATATTCCACAATGGCGCAGGAATGATTGGATCCTGTTTGTGACGCCAAAATATGCAGTACGCAGACCTGCAGGGTATAGCGATGTGAGGTCACGGTTACTTAGGCAAACGAGGGTTGCTATGGGTTACTCACAGTTTGTAGGGAGACCCTGGACAGGCGTACAGCAGTGATGGAGAGGCTGGCACAGGAGACCTCTGGGGCACTCTTTGTATATAGGGACCAGGCCTGATGGTAGATGAGGTGCCCTGGGTGTTGCAGATGTTTAATGTGCCTAGGGCAAGGTCCCTTTAAGGTTCGTGACGCCAGTGCCTGTGACGGTGGCACACCGATTAATGATAGTAGTAATAAGTGAGGAACACGTTGTTGTGGTGAACCAAACTTTCTTTACTGGAAACAGTTAACTTTATACAGTCTTTTGTAAGTTCCAGGTAATGCAGCAGTAATAAGCAGGCTTTTACCAGGCTGCACTCTTCTCCTCAGAAATCCTGTACACTATTCCTCAGAACTCCAGGCTGTCTTTATCCCAAGGCCCGTATGCCCTAATGCTGGCTTTATCCTTGGTAGAAAACTTCCTCAGGTATATATCCTTGCTTTAGGTAAAATCCTTCAAGCCTTTCAGCTTACTTGTCTGGCTGGTATATTAGCTCTGCTCTGCTTGTGGGAACTTGGTTTCTCAGGAGGCAACTCTTCCCCTGGTGACAAATCTTCTGAGCTAACTCTGGCTCAACATACTCAGGCTGGCTAGTCTGCACTCACTAGCCTCCTGGATAACACTACCCTTTCCTGTCTGGGCCTAACTATATATATTAGGGGTTCCCTAGCTCCCTCTAATGTCTAGGAGGAGGAACTACACCCTAACAGGCCTGATACACAAAATATATAAGGCTTTATTAGGTAATTAAATACAAATAATTGCAACAACACATGATTGAAGACAATAATCAAAAAAAGTAAAGCAGCAATACAGATAGTGTTGCGAGAAGTAGCTCACATGCTGACTGGCATATTATAAAATCCCAATATCTAAGCTTGCTCGGCACAAAGGCAATTGAGCAGTGCCAAAAAGTAATGTATGTACCAGTGATACCCTGAGACCTATCTGATATTCCCAAATCCCCTGTATGCAAACAATCCACACAAGGTACCAAGAGGAAGCCAACAGTGTAAATACAAACTACAGGCAACTGAAAGAAAAGAGGAACAGAAAATACCTGGGCAGTGGTACAATACAGGGATCCAACCTCCAGTCAGCTGTGAGCGCACCCCGACGTACATTTCGCTCCGCTTTCTCAAGGGGCGTATCTGATTAACCACTTAAGGACCACAGGTTTATACCCCCCTAGTGACCAGGCCCTTTTTTACAAATCGGCACTCCACAACTTTAGCGGTTTATTGCTTGATCATGCAACTTACCACCACAATGAATTTTACCTCCTTTTCTTCTCACTAATAGAGCTTTCATTTGGTGGTATTTCATTGCTGCTGACATTTTTACTTTTTTTGTTATTAATCCAAATTTACAGATTTTTTTGCAAAAAAATGACATTTTTCACTTTCAGTTGTAATTTTTTTTTAAAAAAACAACATCCATATATAAATTTTTCTCTAAATTTATTATTCTACATGTCTTTGATAAAAAAAAATGTTTGGGTAAAAAAAAAATGGTTTGGGTAAAAGCTATAGCATTTACAAACTATGGTACAAAAATGTGAATTTCCGCTTTTTGAATCAGCTCTGACTTTCTGAGCACCTGTCATGTTTCCTGAGGTTCTACAATGCCCAGACAGTAGAAAAACCCCACAAATGACCCCATTTTGGAAAGTAGACACCCTAAGGTATTCGCTGATGGGCATAGTGAGTTCATAGAACTTTTTATTTTTTGTCACAAGTTAGCGGAAAATTATGTTTTTTTTTTTGTTTTTTTTCTTACAAAGTCTCATATTCCACTAACTTGTGACAAAAAATAAAAACTTCCATGAACTCACTATGCCCATCACGAAATACCTTGGGGTGTTTTCTTTCCAAAATGGGGTCACTTGTGAGGTAGTTATACTGCCCTGGAATTCTAGGGGCCCTTATGTGTGGTAAGTAGTTTGAAATCAAAATGTGTAAAAAATGACCTGTGAAATCCTAAAGGTGCTCTTTGGAATTTGGGCCCCTTTGCGCATCTAGACTGCAAAAAAGTGTCACACATCTGGTATCTCCGTCCTCAGGAGAAGTAGGGCAATGTGTTTTGGGGTGTTATTTTACATATACCCATGCTGGGTGAGATAAATATCTCGGTCAAATGCCAACTTTGTATAAAAAAATGGGAAAAGTTGTCTTTTGACGAGATATTTATCTCACCCAGCATGGGTATATGTAAAATGACACCCCAAAACACATTGCCCAACTTCTCCTGAGTACGGCGATACCAGATGTGTGACACTTTTTTGCAGCCTAGGTGGGCAAATGGGCCCACATTCCAAAGAGCACCTTTAGGATTTCACAGGCCATTTTTTACAGATTTTGATTTCAAACTACTTACCACACATTTGGGCCCCTAGAATGCCAGGGCAGTATAACTACCCCACAAGTGACCCCATTTTGGAAAGAAGACACCCTAAGGTATTTCGTGATGGGCATAGTGAGTTCATGGAATTTTTTATTTTTTGTCACAAGTTAGTGGAATATGAGACTTTGTAAGAAAAAAAAAATATAAAAAATCATCATTTCCGCTAACTTGGGACAAAAAATAAAAAATTCTAGGAACTCGTTATGCCCCTCATGGAATACCTTGGGGTGTCTTCTTTCCAAAATGGGGTCACTTGTGGGGTAGTTATACTGCCCTGGAAATTTAGGGGCCCTAATGTGTGGGAAGTAGTTTGAAATCAAAATGTGTAAAAAATGACCTGTGAAATCCTAAAGGTGCTCTTTGGAATGTGGGCCCCTTTGCCCACCTAGGCTGCAAAAAAGTGTCACACATCTGGTATCGCCGTACTCAGGAGAAGTAGGGCAATGTGTTTTGGGGTGTCATTTTACATATACCCATGCTGGGTGAGAGAAATATCTCGGCAAAAGACAACTTTTCCCATTTTTTTATACAAAGTTGGCATTTGACCAAGATATTTATCTCACCCAGCATGGATATATGTAAAATGACACCCCAAAACACATTGCCCAACTTCTCCTGAGTACGGCGATACCAGATGTGTGACACTTTTTTGCAGCCTAGATGCGCAAAGGGGCCCGAATTCCTTTTAGGAGGGCATTTTTTGATATTTGGATCCCAGACTTCTTCTCACGCTTTAGGGCCCATAAAATGCCAGGGCAGTATAAATACCCCACATGTGACCCCATTTTTCAAAAGAAGACACCCCAAGGTATTCAATGAGGGGCATGGCGAGTTCATAGAAATTTTTTTTTTTTGGCACAAGTTAGCGGAAATTGATTTTTTTTGTTTTTTTCTCACAAAGTCTCCCTTTCCGCTAACTTGGGACAAAAATGTCAATCTTTCATGGACTCAATATGCCCCTCACAGAATACCTTGGGGTGTCTTCTTTCCGAAATGGGGTCACATGTGGGGTATTTATACTGCCCTGGGATTTTAGGGGCCCTAAAGCGTGATAAGAAGTCTGGAATATAAATGTCTAAAACATTTTACGCATTTGGATTCCGTGAGGGGTATGGTGAGTTCATGTGAGATTTTATTTTTTGACACAAGTTAGTGGAATATGAGACTTTGTAAGAAAAAAAAAGAAAAAATTCCGCTAACTTGGGCCAAAAAAATGTCTGAATGGAGCCTTACAGGGGGGTGATCAATGACAGGGGGGTGATCAGGGAGTGTATATGGGGTGATCACCCCCCTGTCACTGATCACCCCTCTTTCATTGATCACCCCCCTGTAAGGCTCCATTCAGACGTCCATATGTTTTTTACGGATCCACGGATACTTGGATCGGATCCGCAAAACACATACGGACGTCTGAATGGAGCCTTACAGGGGGGTGATCAATGACAGGGGGGTGATCAATGACAGGGGGGTGATCAGGGAGTCTATATGGGGTGATCACCCCCCTGTCATTGATCACTCCCCTGTAAGGCTCCATTCAGACATCCGTATGTGTTTTGCGGATCCGATCCATGTATCCGTGGATCCGTAAAAAACATATGGCCGTCTGAATGGAGCCTTACAGGGGGGTGATCAATGACAGGGGGCTGATCAATGACAGGGGGGTGATCAGGGAGTCTATATGGGGTGATCACCCCCCTGTCATTGATCACCCCCCTGTAAGGCTCCATTCAGACGTCCGTATGTGTTTTGCGGATCCGATACATGGATCCGTGGATCCGCAAAACACATACGGACCTCTGAATGGAGCCAGCCTTACAAGGGGGTGATCAATGACAGGGGGGTGATCAGGGAGTCCATATGGGGTGATCAGGGAGTCTATATGGGGTGATCACCCCCCTGTAAGGCTCCATTCAGACGTCCGTATGTGTTTTGCGGATCCGATCCATGTATCCGTGGATCCGTAAAAAACATACGGACGTCTGAATGGAGCCTTACAGGGGGGTGATCAATGACAGGGGGGTGATCAGGGAGTCTATATGGGGTGATCACCCCCCTGTCATTGATCACCCCCCTGTAAGGCTCCATTCAGACGTCCGTATGTGTTTTGCGGATCCGATCCATGTATCCGTGGATCCGTAAAAAACATATGGACGTCTGAATGGAGCCTTACAAGGGGGTGATCAATGACAGGGGGGTGATCAATGACAGGGGGGTGATCAGGGAGTCTATATGGGGTGATCAGGGGTTAATAAGGGGTTATTAAGTGACAGGGGGGGTGTAGTGTAGTGGTGTTTGGTGCTACTTATTAATGAGCTGCCTGTGTCCTCTGGTGGTCGATCCAAGCAAAAGGGACCACTAGAGGACCAGGTAGCAGGTATATTAGACGCTGTTATCAAAACAGCGTCTAATATACCTGTTAGGGGTTAAAAAAATCGCATCTCCAGCCTGCCAGCGAACGATCGCCGCTGGCAGGCTGAAGATCCACTCGCTTACCTTCCGATCCTATGAACGCGCGCGCCTGTGTGCGCGCATTCACAGGAAATCTCGGCTCACGCGAGATGACGCCAATCGGCGTTAGTGTAGCCTGAGAGCGCCGCAGCAATGACGCCTTTCGGCGTTAGTGTTGCGGGAAGTGGCTAAACACTCAGCCACATTATATATCCAGAAACTAATTAAATACATGGGACACCTGTGGATGGACCAATGGATCAGCTCTGCTTATCCCGGGCAGAATCCTGCGAGACCGAGGCAGTGATGTAATCTCTCATCATAGCAGTCACGTGACCGTGAGTCGCCATCCTCCAATGTTGCGTCACTAGTCACTCCGTAACCACTCTCGCGATATTACGCACGGGACAGCCTCACTCGACCACGTCACACAGCGGCACATCGCGCGAAACCTCGCTCAGGCATCCAAGTCGCGCGAGACTACGCACGAAACAGTTTCGGCCGGCCGCGGCCACATGACCGTGACATCACCCAACAGGTCACATGATCGCACCCAAACCATCTCGCCCCAGGAAGACGGGATCTCAGCCACATAGGTATAGTATTATAAATACATTGTAGCAGGAGGAGGAGTTAGCACAATCAACATATGATACAATGGTAGTGTGTCTTAAATAGTAAAATACTTTATAAATCATGCTAGATACACGACATACTAGCAAATACATTTGCCTGGATAACCTAACGTCAGAGGACATCAGTAATAATATGTAATAACTTCTAATGACATATTATACATTATAAAGTGCTCAGGTGTAATATATACATATATAGATAAATAAACAAGTATAAATTCATTGTGAGCCATATAAATACTTCATATTATATAAAAACTTCATACTTCAATACTACAATAAATACAACTTAATGTATAGTGCTATGGAAAAGTGCTTGTGCAGTGAAAGTACTAAGTGCAAGTGAAGTGACATGCAGTGAAAGAAAAAGATGTAAGGGATAAAATATATTTATAATATATTTATAAATATATACAGTACAGACCAAAAGTTTGGATACACCTTCTCATTCAAAGAGTTTTCTTTATTTTCATGACTATGAAGGCATCAAAACTATGAATTAACACATGTGGAATTATATACATAACAAACAAGTGTGAAACAACTGAAAATATGTCATATTCTAGGTTCTTCAAAGTAGCCACCTTTTGCTTTGATTACTGCTTTGCACACTCTTGACATTCTCTTGATGAGCTTCAAGAGGTAGTCCCCTGAAATGGTCTTTCAACAGTCTTGAAGGAGTTCCCAGAGATGCTTAGCACTTGTTGGCCCTTTTGCCTTCACTCTGTGGTCCAGCTTACCCCAAACCATCTCGATTGGGTTCAGGTCCGGTGACTGTGGAGGCCAGGTCATCTGGCGCAGCACCCCATCACTCTCCTTCATGGTCAAATAGCCCTTACTTTCAAAGTTTTCCCAATTTTTCGGCTGACTGACTGACCTTCATTTCTTAAAGTAATGATGGCCACTCATTTTTCTTTACTTAGCTGCTTTTTTCTTGCCATAATACAAATTCTAACAGTCTATTCAGTAGGACTATCAGCTGTGTATCCACTGGACTTCTCTTCAACGCAACTGATGGTCCCAACCCCATTTATAAGGCAAGAAATACCACTTATTAAACCTGACAGGGCACACCTGTGAAGTGAAAACTATTTCAGGGGACTGCCTCTTGAAGCTCATCAAGAGAATGCCAAGAGTGTGCAAAGCAGTAATCAAAGCAAAAGGTGGCTACTTTGAAGAACCTAGAATATGACATATTTTCAGTTGTTTGACACTTGTTTGTTATGTATATAATTCCACATGTGTTAATTCATAGTTTTGATGCCTTCAGTGTGAATCTACAATTTTCATAGTCATGAAAATAAAGAAAACTCTTTGAATGAGAAGGTGTGTCCAAACTTTTGGTCTGTACTGTAGATCAAATATAAACATAAGATAGACGTAAAGGAACATATGAGTCACACTATAATGATGTAGAAAACAGATGAGAAGCAAATCCCTGGCTGCGCTTCCGCCTCTCCCCAGCAGAGATCAGTGTTCTGCTATAAATGATCTGGGATTTCTGGACAATAAATGTAATAAATAAAATTGAAATAAAACCGTATAAAGTAACAAATACAAGGCACTGCTGAGATTCGAACTCAGGATCTCCTGTTTACTAGACAGGCGCTTTAACCAACTAAGCCACAGCGCCAGGTACTGACCAGCACAAAGCAGTTTCAGATTCCTCATTAACAATGATTGACTACTACACCCAGCATTCACTTATTTGTACTATCCTTGTGGCATTTCTAAATGTACACCTGGGTCAATCCTGCCAACGCAGCGCGGACACGAGCAAGATAATTCCCAGTTCACAATTCCTGAGAACTGCAAGTACTCGCTGCCTCTCATCTACCCTTTACAGAGCCTCAATTCCTCCATCCAGCTGCAGAATAGTGAGTGCAGCTCTGGAGTATAATACAGGATGTAACTCAGGATCAGTAAAGGATAAGTAACGTAATGTATATACACAGTGACTGCACCAGCAGAATAGTGAGTGCAGCTCTGGAGTATAATACAGGATGTGACTCGGGATCAGTACAGGATAAGTAATGTATGTACACAGTGACTCCAGCAGCAGAATAGTGAGTGCAGCTCTGGAGTATAATACAGGATGTAACTCAGGATAAGTACCGGATAAGTAATGTAATGTATGTACAAAGTGACTGCACCAGCAGCATAGTGAGTGCAGCTCTGAAGTATAATGCAGGATATAACTCAGGATCAGTACAGGATAAGTAATGTAATGTTTGTACACAGTGACTCCACCAGCAGAATAGTGAGTGCAGCTCTGGAGTATAATAAGCAGCATAATTAGAGTGGATTAAGGCTAGGTAAGGTATTAGCGGTATGTGGCTGCTACATGAGTAGCAGCAGTAGCAACCTGGCATGGCAGTAGATCAGCTAACATGGTTATAAGAGAAAATAATAGCATTCTTAATACATAATGCTTAGTACAATAGGGCTGGAGGGGTTAAAAAAAATTAAAAAATTATTTAACTCACCTTAATCCACTTGTTCGCGCAGCCCGGCTTCTCTTCTTTCTTCTTCTTTGCTGTGCAGGAGGAAAAGGACCTGTGGTGACGTCACTGCGCTCATCACATGGTCCGTCACATGATCCATCACCATGGTGATGAATCGTGTGATGGACCATGTGATGAGCGCAGTGATGTCATCAAAGGTTCTTTACCCAGGTCCTGAAGACAGAAGAGATGCCGGCTGCGCGAACAAGTGAATTAAGGTGAGTTAAATAATTTTTTATTTTTTTTAACCCCTCCAGCCCTATTTTATTAAGCAATCTGTAATAAGAATGTTATAATTTTCCCTTATAACCATGTTATAAGGGAAAATAATACAATCTACACAACACCTAACCCAAACCCATGTCATGCCGATTTTTCTCACGCAAAACGCATTAAAATGTTTTGCATTCGCGCAGAAAAATCGTGCATTTTCCCACGACGCCCCCGCATCTTATCCGGCCCAAATCCATGATGCCCATTTGAAAGAGGCCTTCGAGTGGATTAAGGTTAGGTAAGTTTTTAGTGGTATGTGGCTGCAACATGAGTAGCAGCGGTAGCAACCTGGCATGGCAGTAGATCAGCTATTTATGGGTGATAGTAGCAGTAGTAGAGACAGATGCAAAGTGTTAATAGTGGTGGCAGTAGGGGACCATCACCACGGAGTGGTTGCTGCAGTGGTGGTGGGTGGCAAAAAACAACAGCAGATGTTATATTATACATGTTGGCAGGCAGATGGCAGAAGTTCCATGATGGTGGCCGTGGCATGATGACAGCAGCAGCAGGTGCAGTCATCGTAAGGAACATGATGGTCGGCAGGCAAAAACATGGTAGTCAGGCAGGCGGACATTAATAGTGGCAAGGTGATGTTTTGGACACTGGCACGGGACCACTTGGTCCGCCTTTCTAGTATGTGCAGTGTCCAGCGGGTTGGCACGTCACCGATCATGTGGTGTAACGGCAGACCGTTTAGACGCTGAAAGCCCAGGAGAGCATGTTAACACAGGTCACATAACTCAACCAATAACCAATTAAATAAGAGATGTTTTGTTTTTGCAGCCACATCGCAGCACCAGAGGCCAGAAAAATTAGGACATGCCTGAAAAATAATGGTATTGTTGCAGCCGCTGTTGTAGAAGCGGCCGGAAAAATTGATGTTTTCAAGGCAGAAAGGTGACTAAAACATTGTGGCTTGAACCCTAGTTGGTGGCGGAGAATTCACGAAAGTCATCCGTAATGCAGACATTAAATACAGCAGCGTGGGGACCATTTTGAGGCCAAGGCATTTCATCAGGCCTTTTGTTAGTCAAACGTATCCCCCACTGTCAGTCCCTTCGGGATCCATGCCTCATTCATCTTAATGAAGGTGAGGTAATCAACACTTTTTTGACCGAGGCGACTTCTTTTGTCAGTGACAATGCCTCCTGCTGCACTGAAGGTCCTTTCTGACAGGACACTTGAAGCGGGGCAGGCCAGAAGTTCTATCGCAAACTGGGATAGCTCAGGCCACAGGTCAAGCCTGCACACCCAGTAATTAAAGGGTTCATCGCTCCTCAGAGTGTCGATATCTGCAGTTAAGGCGAGGTAGTCTGCTACCTGTCGGTCGAGTCGTTCTCTAAAGCTGGATCCCGAAGGGCTGTGGCGATGTGTAGGACTAAAAAAGCTCTGCATGTCCTCCATCAACAACACATCTGTAAAGCGTCCTGTCCTTGCCGCCGTGGTCATGGTAGGAGGAGGATTACTTTCACCTCTTCCCAGTTAGATTCCCATTGTGCTGTGACATCCCCCTTATAAGCTGTGTAAAGCATATTTTTTAGTTTGGTTTTGAACTGCTGCATCCTTTCTGACTTTCAGTAATTTGGTAACATTTCCGCCACTTTCTGCTTATACCGGGGGTCTAGTAGCGTGGCCACCTAGTACAGGTCGTTCTCCTTCATCCTTTTTATACGAGGGTCCCTCAACAGACATGACAGCATGAAAGACCCTGAAGAGAAGGGGGGGGGGTCGCTTGGAGAGGCTGCTCTGTACCCCTCACTGCTGTGTTGGCTGCCCCTTGCTATGCTCCGCTACACGCTGTCCCACTTGCCGGCTGCCTTATTGACTTGTTTGTGGAGCTGCGGTAATAGCTGTTGGGCTTAAACAGTTTAAACAGCCTCTATCTTTATGCCTCATATCGGCCATTTCAGTGCACATCACTATCCCCCCTACTATTGCCCCTGCTATGCTGTTGGACCCAGCACTATTTTATGGTAAACTGCTCCTCTCCACCCCTGCTACGCTGCTGGACTCCGCACCATTCTATGGTAAATTGTTCATCGTCACCCCCGATCCCCAGACCCCGGAATGTACCAGCTCCAGCATTGGGACATACCCAATTAAGGGGCTCTCTTTGATGTAGGAGCCTGGGGGTGCTCATATGTAATACCTCTGATTTATCTTACCCTCCCTGGTAGATATAAGATTTCCACTGCAGTGTTTAGA
>NC_053394.1:369193226-369263933 GCF_905171765.1 Bufo bufo | reverse complement strand
TCTATTCCATACACGTCCCCTGATAGGGGACGTAACAGGGATTAAACTGATAGGAATAGTACTACTTAACATACCACTCATATTGGGATTGCACAGTACATTACACGGCGCACGCGCAGTGCCCCAAATTGGAAGTAAGAGGGCCAACCAAGCATCTTTTTCCATCTCCCGGTTCCTAAAATCTATTCCATACACATCCCCTGATAGGGGACGTAACAGGGATTAAACTGATAGGAATAGTACTACTTGACATACCACTCATATCTGGTAGCACAGTACATTGCACAGTGCATGTGCAGTGCCCCAAATTGGAAGTAAGAGGACCGACCAAGCATCTTTTTCCATCTCCTGGTTCCTAAAATCTATTCCATACACCGGCCCCTGATAGGGGACAAAACAGAGATTAAACTGTTAAGAACAGATTTTTTTTAATAAAAAAAAAAGAGGACAGCCTCTGTGGAGCTGGGTATTTTTTGGCCACGTTACTGAACGCTCATGCACAATGGCTGTAGGCTCATGCGTCCTTTTGCGGAGGTGACAAACCTGGTCAGTCAAACCCAAGGCAACATCATCAACCTCATACCATATGCGATTTTTCTGGAGCGTGCCCTGCAAAGAGTGCTGGATCAGGCCGTAGATGAGCATGAAGAGGAAGAGTTGTGGTCACCATCACCACCAGAAGCAGCCTTGTCGTCATCGATTGCTGGACTTGCGGCAACGCAGAGAGAGGAGTCTGAAGAAGAGGAGTCAGAGGAGGAAGGTGGCTTTGAGGAGGTGGAAAACCAACCACAGCAGGCGTCCCAGGAGGCTTGTTGTCACCTTTCGGGGACCCTTGGTGTTGTACGTGGCTGGGTGGAGGAAGAGACCTTCAATGACGTCACTTGGATACGTAGAACTACAGGTAACAGCACTCTGCTAGTCAATTGCGCAAAGATATAAGCAAACAAACGAACGCATGTCAGAGTAGGACCCATCTGATTAGAAGCGACCTTGACGACCGGTAGATGGGCCCGAAATATTTTTGATCAATTATATTCGCAAAAAGCTTCTAGCTGCATTTGCAGTAAGTATGACCCCCAAGCATTTATTCTTTTAGTGTTTGCTTATATCTTTGCGCAATTGACTAGCAGAGTGCTGTTACCTGTAGTTCTACGTATCCAAGTGTGTTTTAGCCAAGGTAGCGTGCACCTGCGTTCTTATATTCACTTATTGTGGAGGTGCTGGTTCGTTTATTTTTTCCCCATTGTCACTGCCACTAGGGGAGTGGCTCCCCCTGGTGGTGAGATTGAACCGTGCACCACCAGCCCATTTACCATGTGCTTTTAATTAGATAGCTTGTACAGCTGTATTCTACCCAGCCCATACTGCAGGCTCACAACCTGGGAGAGGCATGTGTAGGATGCAGCTTGGTACTACTTTGCCCAAATTGTAGGCTGTAAGCCCAGGAGAGGCATGTCAGAGTAGGACCCATCTGATTAGAAGCGACCTTGACGACCGGTAGATGGGCCCGAAATATTTTTGATCAATTATATTCGCAAAAAGCTTCTAGCTGCATTTGCAGTAAGTATGACCCCCAAGCATTTATTCTTTTAGTGTTTGCTTATATCTTTGCGCAATTGACTAGCAGAGTGCTGTTACCTGTAGTTCTACGTATCCAAGTGTGTTTTAGCCAAGGTAGCGTGCACCTGCGTTCTTATATTCACTTATTGTGGAGGTGCTGGTTCGTTTATTTTTTCCCCATTGTCACTGCCACTAGGGGAGTGGCTCCCCCTGGTGGTGAGATTGAACCGTGCACCACCAGCCCATTTACCATGTGCTTTTAATTAGATAGCTTGTACAGCTGTATTCTACCCAGCCCATACTGCAGGCTCACAACCTGGGAGAGGCATGTGTAGGATGCAGCTTGGTACTACTTTGCCCAGATTGTAGGCTGTAAGCCCAGGAGAGGCATGTCAGAGTAGGACCCATCTGATTAGAAGCGACCTTGACGACCGGTAGATGGGCCCGAAATATTTTTGATCAATTATATTCGCAAAAAGCTTCTAGCTGCATTTGCAGTAAGTATGACCCCCAAGCATTTATTCTTTTAGTGTTTGCTTATATCTTTGCGCAATTGACTAGCAGAGTGCTGTTACCTGTAGTTCTACGTATCCAAGTGTGTTTTAGCCAAGGTAGCGTGCACCTGCGTTCTTATATTCACTTATTGTGGAGGTGCTGGTTCGTTTATTTTTTCCCCATTGTCACTGCCACTAGGGGAGTGGCTCCCCCTGGTGGTGAGATTGAACCGTGCACCACCAGCCCATTTACCATGTGCTTTTAATTAGATAGCTTGTACAGCTGTATTCTACCCAGCCCATACTGCAGGCTCACAACCTGGGAGAGGCATGTGTAGGATGCAGCTTGGTACTACTTTGCCCAGATTGTAGGCTGTAAGCCCAGGAGAGGCATGTCAGAGTAGGACCCATCTGATTAGAAGCGACCTTGACGACCGGTAGATGGGCCCGAAATATTTTTGATCAATTATATTCGCAAAAAGCTTCTAGCTGCATTTGCAGTAAGTATGACCCCCAAGCATTTATTCTTTTAGTGTTTGCTTATATCTTTGCGCAATTGACTAGCAGAGTGCTGTTACCTGTAGTTCTACGTATCCAAGTGTGTTTTAGCCAAGGTAGCGTGCACCTGCGTTCTTATATTCACTTATTGTGGAGGTGCTGGTTCGTTTATTTTTTCCCCATTGTCACTGCCACTAGGGGAGTGGCTCCCCCTGGTGGTGAGATTGAACCGTGCACCACCAGCCCATTTACCATGTGCTTTTAATTAGATAGCTTGTACAGCTGTATTCTACCCAGCCCATACTGCAGGCTCACAACCTGGGAGAGGCATGTGTAGGATGCAGCTTGGTACTACTTTGCCCAGATTGTAGGCTGTAAGCCCAGGAGAGGCATGTCAGAGTAGGACCCATCTGATTAGAAGCGACCTTGACGACCGGTAGATGGGCCCGAAATATTTTTGATCAATTATATTCGCAAAAAGCTTCTAGCTGCATTTGCAGTAAGTATGACCCCCAAGCATTTATTCTTTTAGTGTTTGCTTATATCTTTGCGCAATTGACTAGCAGAGTGCTGTTACCTGTAGTTCTACGTATCCAAGTGTGTTTTAGCCAAGGTAGCGTGCACCTGCGTTCTTATATTCACTTATTGTGGAGGTGCTGGTTCGTTTATTTTTTCCCCATTGTCACTGCCACTAGGGGAGTGGCTCCCCCTGGTGGTGAGATTGAACCGTGCACCACCAGCCCATTTACCATGTGCTTTTAATTAGATAGCTTGTACAGCTGTATTCTACCCAGCCCATACTGCAGGCTCACAACCTGGGAGAGGCATGTGTAGGATGCAGCTTGGTACTACTTTGCCCAGATTGTAGGCTGTAAGCCCAGGAGAGGCATGTCAGAGTAGGACCCATCTGATTAGAAGCGACCTTGACGACCGGTAGATGGGCCCGAAATATTTTTGATCAATTATATTCGCAAAAAGCTTCTAGCTGCATTTGCAGTAAGTATGACCCCCAAGCATTTATTCTTTTAGTGTTTGCTTATATCTTTGCGCAATTGACTAGCAGAGTGCTGTTACCTGTAGTTCTACGTATCCAAGTGTGTTTTAGCCAAGGTAGCGTGCACCTGCGTTCTTATATTCACTTATTGTGGAGGTGCTGGTTCGTTTATTTTTTCCCCTTCAATGACGTCAGTGAGGACAAGGAACGGGACATGGCTAGCTTGGTATCCAAACTTATGCAAATGGTGAGTTTGCGGTTGTGCAAATGGACTATTTGCGGTTGTTTGTGGTGCGTTAAACGGGAAGTTTGGTCTGTCATAGTTTGGTCTGTCACTGTGAAGCGGGCGTAACCCTTACACTACCTGATCGATACAACATCATGCCTGATGTTTTATAGCACGTTATTCCAAACAATTTAGGAATGTTAGGTGATTTATGCCCTTTAAGGATTAAAACCCGACTCTGCGTCAACTACGTAATTTTCCATGGGAGTTTTGCCATGGATCCCCCTCCAGCATGCCACAGTCCAGGTGTTAGTCCCCTTAAAACAACTTTTCCATCACTATTGTGGCCAGAAAGAGACTCTGTGGGTTTTAAAATTCGCCTGCCTACTGAAGTCTATGGCGGTTCGCCCGTTCGAGAACATTTGCGGAAAATCACGTTCGCCGTTCGCGAACGCAAAATTTTATGTTCGCCACATCTCTATCCCTCACTTAATCTTACGTCACACAGTTTCGCAACCACACACCAGTGACGGATCCAGAGCCTGGTCTCGGGAGGGGCACTTCCAGATCCGCCGCCACAAAACAATGGTGCTTATAGAACAGACTCCACAGTGTAGAGGTATAATGTATATTGTGTGGCACAGTGTATGCTATATGTGTATAACAAACATATTCCACATGAAAACTTACAATTACTTGGCTTGGCCCTTGGGGATCTCGGACACCACTTCAACACTTTGACCGGGGGGCTCGGCGGAGCTGATGTGTTTTATCCTAATGAGAAAGATTTCATAATAAGGATTTGGAGAAGGGGCAGAGGGATAGCAGAGCAGGGAGAGGCTGGTGCTGCTACTAGGAGTAATAAAGCCCACCATAATGCCCCCCCAGTAGAAATAATTCTCCTTATAATGTGCAAAACATACCCCCTTGTAATGCCCCAGGTGAGCTAATGTCCCCATAGTGCCCCCATAATGTGCCAGTAGAAAATACCCCTATATAGTTCCCCCAGTAAATGCCCCCATAGTGCTCCACACCCTCCTTCCTCCTAGTGCCCCCATAATGTACCAGTATAAAATGCTCTAGTAGATACCCTCAGTGTCCCCCATAATTTTCAAATATAAAATACCACTTCTTAGTGCCCCCCGTAGATGACCCCATAGTATTCCTCTCCCCCCTTCCCCATAGTACCCACCATAATGTGTCCCAGTATAAAATTGAACTGTACAGAGCACCCCATATAAAATACCCCTTCCTTTGTGGCCCCAGTAGATGCCCCTATAGTGCCCCCAATAATGTTCCAGTAACAAGAGCAACCCCCCCAATCATGTGCCAGTAATAACAGCCCCCCATGTGCCAGTAATAACATCCCCCCCATGTGCCAGTAATAACAGCCCCCCATGTGCCAGCAATAACAGCCCCCCCATGTGCCAGCAATAACAGCCAACCATGTGCCAGCAATAACAGCCCCCCCATGTGCCAGCAATAACAGCCCCCCCATGTGCCAGAAATAACAGCCCCCCCATGTGCCAGCAATAACAGCCCCCCGTGTGCCAGCAATAACAGCTCCCACCCATGTGCCAGCAATAACACCCCCCCCCCATATGCCAGTAAAAGTATTGTATATATATATAAAAAAAAAAAACACATACTTACCTCCATGTCAGCGATGTGATGCAGGCCTTTCCGGCCTGTGTCCCATGCTGTATGGCTCAGGCGGCCACTAGTGCCTGCAGCCTATCAGAGGAAGGGAAAGGGACACGCCTCTCCCTCCCCTGCCTCAGCACAGTCATCTGTGTCGCTGTCCTGAGGACGGCGATACAGATGACTATGGAGATGAGCGCTTCCACAATGGAAGCGCTCATCTCCCTGTGCCCTGCCGCCGCCAGCTCGGTGAGGGCAATTGCCCCGTTGCCCCCCCTGGATCCGCCACACACTTAATCAACCACGTGTCGCGGTCAAACTCGCGTTATATATCTGCTTATATAAATATAACTGAAGCTCACTACACCAGCCTGGTTTGTTTTCCCTCTGGATTCAAAAAGGCTGTGCTGCTCTCACTGCTGACTTTTTATAGTCTCCTAATTAGACAGCCACATCCTAATTACTCATCTATGCAACCCCTGGAGAAAGGGGGGAAAAAACACCTTTCCTTTCTTTTTTTTCCTTCTTCTCCCCCTTATCACAGCACAATGAAGCTTGCAGAGCAGCAAGTCCCAGTGTACAATACAGTCAAATACAGCCACTCATCAATGTCCACAAATAATTTAGCTCTCAGATACTCCCTCACTTAATCTTAAGTCACACACTTACACAACCACTCTTCGCGGTCAAACTCACGTTATATATATCTGCTTATATTAATATAAATGAAGCTCACTATACCAGCCTGGTTTGTTTTCCCTCTGGATTCAAAAAGGCTGGGCTGCTCTCACTGCTGACTTTTTATAGTCTCCAAATTAGACAGCCACTTTCTAATTACTCACCTGTGCAACCCCTGGAGAAGGGAAATTTTTTAAATAAAATAACACCTTTCCTTTCTTTTTTTCTTCTCCCCTTTATCATAGAACAATGAAGTTTGCAGAGCAGCAAGTCCCAGTGTACAATACAGTCAAATACAGCCACTTATCAATGTCCACAAATAATTTAGCTCTCAGATACTTCCTCGCTTAATCTTAAGTCACACACTTACACAACCACACACTTAATCAACCAATCATTTTTTGGCAATAACCTCCATCTTGGGCCTCTGCCGTATTAATCAGTGTGCAATTTAAGCTAAAAATACAGCTATAATTTTTGGGGTTTTAAAAAACTCCCTTTTTGGGCAAAATAAACAATTTTACAGCCCTTGCTGCATCTGCACGTGTGAAATTCAAGCGTTATATATTGTTGTCATATTCTGTTTGCCCAAAAACACCCTTTTTTGGGCAAAATACTTTGCTGCATCTGTGATTGTTAAAAACAAGCTTGAAATACTTCAATCATTTTCTGGCTTTGAAAAAACACCAATTTTTGGCAATAACCTTCATCTTGGGCCTCTGCCTCATTAGTCATTGTGCATTTTAAGCTATGAATACAGCTATCATTTTCTGGGTTTAAAAAAAAACACCCTTTTTTGGCAAAATACACAATTTTACAGCTCTGGCTGCATCTGCATGTGTGAAATTTAGGCGTTATATACAGCTGTCATATTCTATTAGTAAAAAAACAACCTTTTTGTGAAAAATACTTAATATTGCAGCCTTTGCTGCATCTGTGATTGTTAAAAACAAGCTTGAAATACTTCAATCATTTTCTGGCTTTGAAAAAACACCAATTTTTGGCAATACCCTCCATCTGGGGCCTCTGCCGCATTAGTCAGTGTGCATTTTAAGCTAGAAATACAGCTATAATTTTCTGGGTTTTAAAAAACACCCTTTTTGGGCAAAATTTACAATTTTACAGCCCTTTCTGCATCTGCACATGTTAAATGCAAGTGTTATATACTGCTGTCATAGTCTATTAGTAAAAAAAACACCCTTTATGGGCAAAATACTTAATATTGCAGCCTTTGATGCATCTGTGATTGTTAAAAACAAGTCTGAAATACTTCAATAGTCAGTGTGCAATTTAAGCTAGAAATACAGCTATAATTTTCTGGGTTTTAAAAAACACCCTTTATGGGTAAAATACTTAATATTGCAGCCTGTGCTGCAACCGTGATTGTTAAAAACAAGCTTGAAATTCTTAAATAATTTTCTGACTTTGAAAAAACACCAATTTTTGGCAATAACCTTCATCTTGGGCCTTTGCTGCATTAGTCAGTGTGCAATTTAAGCTAAAAATACAGCTATAATTTTCTGGGTTTTAACTCAAGGACACGGACATCTTTTGCAAATCTGACCAGTGTCATTTTATGTGTGAATAACTTTAAAAAGCTTTTACTAATCCAGGCCATTCTGAGACAGATTTTTTGTCACATATTTTACTTCAGGACACTGGTAAAATGGAGTAAAAAAAATAATTTTTATTTATAAAAAAAATACCAAATTTACTAAAAATTGGGAAAAATTACCAATTTTCCAAATTTCAATTTCTCTACTTTATAATAGATAGAAATACCTCCAAAAATAGTTATTATTTTACATTCCCTATATGTCTACTTCATGTTTGGATAATTTTGGAAATGCCATTTTATTTTTTGGGGTCGTTACAAGGCTTAGAAGTTTAATAGCAAATCTTAAAATTTTTCAGAAAATTTCTAAAACTCACTTTTTCAGGACCAGTTCAAGTCTGAAGTCACTTTGTGATGCTTACATAATAGAAACCACCCCAAAATGACCCTATTTTACAAACTACACCCTTCAAGGTATTCAAAACTGATTTTACAAACTTTGTTAACCCTTTAGGTTTTCCACAAGAATTAATGTAAAATAGACATACAATTTAAAAATTTCACTTTTTTGGCAGATTTTCCATTTGAATCCATTTTTTACAGTTACAAAGCAATGGTTACCAGCCCATATGTGGTCGTAAATTTCTTGACGGGCACACGGCAGGGCGCAGAAGGAAAGGAATGCCATACGGTTTTTGGAAGGCAAATTTTGCTGGACTGGTTTTTTGACACCATGTCCCATTTGTAGCCCCCCTGATGCACCCCTAGAGTAGAAACTCCAAAAAAGAGACCCCATTTTAGAAACTACACCCCTCAAGGTAATCAAAACTTATTTTACAAACTTTGTTAACCCTTTAGGTGTTCCACAAGAATTAATGGAAAATAGAGATGAAATTTCAGAATTTCATTTTTTTGGCAGATTTCCCATTTTAATATTTTTTTTCCAGTTACAAAGGAAGGGTTACCAGCCAAACAAAACTCAATATTTATGGCCCTGATTCTGTAGTTTACAGAAACACCCCATATGTGGTCGTAAACTGCTGTACGGGCACACGGCAGGGTGCAGAAGGAAAGGAATGCCATACGGTTTTTGGAAGGCAGATTTTGCTGGACTGGTTTTTTGACACCATATCCCATTTGAAGCCCACCTGATGCACCCCTAGAGTAGAAACTCCAAAAAAGTGACCCCATTTTGGAAACTACGGGATAGGGTGGCAGTTTTGTTGGTACTATTTTAGGGTACATATAATTTTTGGTTGCCCTATATTACACTTTTTGTGAGGCAAGGTAACAAGAAATTGCTGTTTTGGCACTGTTTTTATTTTTTGTTATTTACAACATTCATCTGACAGGTTAGATCTTGTGGTATTTTTATAGAGCAGGTTGTCATGGACGCGACAATACCAAATATGACTACTTTTTGTTGTTGTTATTTGTTCCAGTTTTACATAACAAAGCATAAAAAAAAAAAAGATTCTTTAGTATCTCCACATTCTGAGGGGTTATGTCATATGATATTTTTATAGAGCAGGTTATTACGGATGCAGTGACACCTAATCTGTCTACTTTTTTATTTATGTAAGTTTTACACAATTATTTCATTTTTTTAGTGTCTCCATATTCTGAGAGCCATAGTATTTTTTTTACGGTGTTCACCTGAGGGGTTAGGTCATGTGATATTTTTATAGAGCAGGTTCTTACGGACGCGGCGATACCTAATATGTATACTTTTTTTTTTTTATTAAGTTTTACACAATACCAGCATTTTTTTAACAAATTATTATTTATTTTTTGGGCGATTGTCTTAAGTAGGGGCTAATTTTTTGCGGGATGAGGTGACGGTTAGATTGGTACTATTTTGGGGGGCATACTCCTTTTTGATCAATTGGTATTGCACTTTTTGTGATGTAAGGTGACAAAAATAGCTTTTTTTTTTACACCGTTTTTATTTTATTTTTTTATGGTATTTATCGGACAGGGTGGATCATGTGATATATTTATAGAGCCAGTCATTATGAACTTGGCGATATCTAATATGTGTGTTTTTTTTTTTTTTTCTGTTTTTTAACATGGGAAAGGGGCAATTTTTTTTCTTTTTTGACTTTATTAATTTTATTACATTATTATTTTTATTAAAAACATTTTTTTTACTTTTTTTTTCTTTCATTTATTTCTGATGTTTACTTTTGGGGGTCTGATCCCCTCTGCAATGCATTACAATACATCTGTATTGTAATGCATTGCCTGTTCGTGTACTGCAGTGATCTCTGCACGGCATCGGGCTGCCTTCTGAGACATCGAGTCCCCGACACAAACCCCTTCTATGCCGCGGTTAATCCGCAGCGATCGCCGATACAGGGGGGGTCACAGGACCCCCTTCGGCATTGACCCAGGGCGCCTTCTGATTTATTTCAGCAGGCACCCAGTTCCAATCACCGCCCGCCGCGCGGCGGTGATCGGAAATACACATGACGTACTGGTACGTCATGTGTCCTTAAGTACCAGGGCATCATGATGTATCAGTACGTCATGTGTCCCCAAGAGGTTAAAAAACACCCTTTTTGGGCAAAATATACAATTTTACAGCCCTTGCTTCATCTGCACGTGTGAAATTCAAGCGTTATATACTGCTGTCATATTCTGTTAGTAAAAAAAAAACTTTTTGGGCAAAAATCTTAATATTGCAGCCTTTGCTGCATCTGTCATTGTGAGATACACCCATTAGATACTGTTGTTCTATTCTGCTATTAAAAAAATACCCATTTAGGGCAAAAAACTAAATTTTTCAACCGTTGCTGCTTATGTCATTGGGAGATACACAGTTTACATATTGTTGTTCTATTCTGCTTTTTAAAAAACACCCATTTAGGGCAAAAAACTAAATTGTTCAGCCTTTGCTGCATATGTCATTGTGAGATACACGCTTTACATACTGTTGTTCTATTCTGCTTTTTAAAAAACACCCATTTAGGGCAGAAAACTAAATTTTTCAGCCTTTGCTGCATATGTCATTGTGAGATACACCCTTTAGATACTGAGGTTCTATTCTGCTATTAAAAAAACATCCATTTTGGGCAAAAATCTTAAATTGCAGCCTAATCTGCATCTGTACGTGTGAGATACACCCTTTAGATACTGTGGTTCTATTCTGCTATTAGAAAAACACCCATTTTGGGCAAAAATCTTAAATTGCGGCCTAGTCTACATCTGTAAGTATAATATACACCATTTAGATACTGTGGTTCTATTCTGCTATTAAAAAAAAAAAAATTTAGAGCAAAAAACACTTAATTTTGCAGCCTTTGCTGCATATGTCATTGTGAGATACACCCTTTTGATACTGTGGTTCTATTCTGCTATTAAAAAAACACCCATTTTGGGCAAAAATGTTAAATTGCAGCCTAATCTGCATCTGTACGTGTGAGATACACCCTTTAGATACTGTGGTTCTATTCTGCTATTAGAAAAACACCCATTTTGGGTAAAAATCTTAAATTGCGACCTAGTCTACATCTGTACTTGTGAGATACACCATTTAGATACTGTGGTTATATTCTGCTATACAAAAGACACCTATTGAGGGCAAAAAACTTAATTTTGCAGCCTTTGCTGCATATGTCATTGTGAGATACACCCTTTAGATACTGTGGTTCTATTCTGCTATTAAAAAAACACCCATTTTGGGCAAAAATCTTAAATTGCGGCCTAGTCTGTATCTGTATGTGTGAGATACACCCTATAGATACTGTGGTTCTATTCTGCTATTAGAAAAACACCCATTTTGGGCAAAAATCTTAAATTGTGGCCTATTCTACATCTGTACGTGTGAGATACACCATTTAGATACTGTGGTTCTATTCTGCTATAAAAAAAAACACCCTTTTAGGGCAAAAAACTTAATTTTGCAGTCTTTGCTGCATATATTATTGTGAGATACACCCTGTAGATACTGTGGTTCTATTCTGCTATTAAAAAAACACAGATTTTTGGCAAAAAAATTAAATTGCGGCCTAGTCTGCATCTGTACGTGTGAGATACACCATTTAGATGCTGTGGTTCTATTCTGCTATTAAAAAAACACCCATTTAGGGTAAAGATCCTAAATTTGAGAAATATGAGGAGAGCGTCAAATAAGGGGGTGGCTCCGGTCGTGGTGCTGCTGGTGGAGCTCCTGTTACAGGGAAAGGATGTGGTTTATCTGTGCCAGCTACACGCACAAGTGAAACACCTTCCTCAGGTGCAAGTAGGTGACAGAACCTGCAGCAGTATTTGGTCGGGCCTAATGGGGCTCTACGAATGGTGAGGCCAGAACAAGTACAGGCGATAGTAGATTGGGTTGCTGACAGTGGCTCCAGTTCCTTCACATTGTCTTCCACCCAGTCTCCTGCTGAAAGATCAGAGTTGGCACCTGCAGCCGATGTCCATCAGTCTTTCACCTCACCCCCTTGCAAATCAGCTAAGCAGTCTGAGCCCCAAGTCATGCAGCAGTCTCTTCTGCATTTTGATGACTCCTTTAGCAGGGTTTCCCAGAGCCATCCACCTAGCCCTGCCCCAGAAGTGGAAGAGATTGAGTGCACCAATACCCATCCACTTATGTGTCAAGATGAGTTCATGGGAGGACCATCGCAGCACGTCTCGGATGATGACGAAACACAGGTGCCAACTGCTGGGGCTTTCGAAAGTGTGCAGACTGACAAGGAGGGAAGGGGTGAAGACTGGGCCGGAAGATGATGTGGAGGACGATGAGGTCCTCGACCCCACATGGAAACGCTGAAGGTGACAACAGTTGACCCTAGGAGCAAGCGTTTTATTTTTAGCCATCAACATTTCATTATGAAAATTCAGCTTTTTGTGTATGTAGTCTCAAAATGCCAACCTAGGGTTCATGAAAAGCAAATGATAGCCATTTATTCATTGGTTCTTAGCAGGGTGACAAAATGGTTAAGGATTTGGAAATAAAACCATTAGATGCGTATCCATGTGAGTGTGAACACCTCTCCAAGTGTGAGGTTTACCTTTCGGAGGTCTGTCACATTTCCTGCAAAGGAGCCAATCCTGGAGCAACATTGAAGCTGTACGCGCATGGTCACAAGAACTTTCCCCTGTCGCAACAATGAACTTTATGTTATGACCAAGACATGAATTCCTTGGCTTTAGAGTCAAAATTGCTATTTAAGGAAAAGATAATTAAGCTTTAAAGTTGGTTCATAAAGATAGAAATTGTTTAAACCTATAGAAAGTGCTGTGGTGTTACAACTGCTACCTTTGATGGCAAGCGTCCAATTCACAGACTTTCACCAGGATGGCCGAGTGGTTAAGGCGTTGGACTTAAGATCCAATGGATATATATCCGCGTGGGTTCAAACCCCACTCCTGGTAGCCCTTTTCTTTAAAACGCTGAGGGTGATGACAACTAACACTCTGAGCAAGCTTTTTTCGGCCATCAACATTTCAATAATAATCTTTGGCTTTTTGTGTATGTGTATCCATATGGGTGTGAATCACTCTCCAAGCGTAAGGATGTATTTTGGAGTTCTCCCAAGTTTCCTACAAAGGAGCCAATCCTGGAATAACATTGAAGCTATTCTTGCATGGTCATAAAAACTTTCTCTAGTCGTCGCAACAATGATGTTTATGTTGTGACCACTAGATAAATTCATTGGCTTTGCAGACGCAATTGCCATTTAAGGCAAAGATAATTAAGTTTCAAAGTAATTTCTTAAAGATAGAAATGATATAAACCGATGTAAAGAACTGTGGTGTTAGAATTGTTTCCTTTAATTGCAAGAAATAAAAGCTCATAAACTTTCACCAGGATGGCCGAGTGGTTAAGGTGTTGGACTTAAGGTCCAATGGATATGTATCCGCGTGGGTTCAAACCCCACTCCTGGTATATCCTTTCTTTAAAAACGCTGAAGGAAAGTACAGTTGGTCCTGGGAGCAAGCGTTTCATTATCAGCAATCAAGATTGCCTTATGAAAATTTGACTTTTTCTGGATGCAGTCTCAAAATGTCAACCTTGGGTTAATCAAAAACAAATCAAAGCCAATTCTACATACCACACTGGCCAAGTGGTTAAGGTTTTGGAAATAAAATCCAAAAGATTTGTATCTATTTTGGTGTAAACCCCTCTCCAAATGTGAGGCTTATCTTTGGAATTCTGCCAAGTTTCCTTCAAAGGAGCCAATCCTGGAATAACATTGAAGCTATTTTTGCATAGTTACAAAAACTTTCACCTGTCGCAACAATGAACTTTATGTTAACAACACTGCATAAATTCCTGGGCTTTAAACTCAAAATGCTACTTAAAGCAAAGAAAATTAAGATTTATAGTCAGTTATTGAAGAAAGAAATTGTATAAACCTACATAAAGAGATTTGTTGTTATAACTGTTGAAACGCTGAAGGTGCCAACAGTTGACCCTCGGAGCAAGCGTTTTATTTTTAGCCATCAACATTTCATTATGAAAATTCAGCTTTTTGTGTATGTAGTCTCAAAATGCCAACCTAGGGTTCATGAAGAGCAAATGATAGCCATTTATTCATTGGTTCTTAGCAGGGTGACAAAATGGTTAAGGATTTGGAAATAAAACCATTAGATGCGTATCCATGTGGGTGTGAACACCTCTCCAAGTGTGAGGTTTACCTTTCGGAGGTCTGTCACATTTCCTGCAAAGGAGCCATGAGTAGGTTTTATGAGCTAAATTTGGCCCCGGTTTTGAATAAAGTTGGGGCCAAAGTCGCCGCTTGGCGGAAATTGATACTGGCCCAGACAGATCGAGTCGCATTGATTAAGATGATTATATTGCCTATAGTTTTGTTCCCGATCTGTGCTTCTCCCATTTGGATTGATGATATGTTTTTCCATAGATTGGAGACTTTGATTAACGATTTAATTTGGGGAAGGAAGAGGGTCCGTATAAAGCAGAGATATCTTTGGTTGTCGGAGGCAGATGGTGGGCTGTCACTTCCTTTTTTTCAAGGTTATTATTTGTGTGCACAGATACAGCGTTGTTGTTATTGGAAAGAGTGCTTGCTTTCACTGTATTTATCTAAGGTTATTGATAGGCCAATAGAGAACATATTTGCATATTTGGAGACTGGGTCTATGGGAATGGAGAGGTCCCTGTTGGTCCCTTGCTCACTACAGAGGGTGTGGAATAGGTTGAAGGAGATCCTTAAAGTCTCCGACCTGTTCGCTTTTACCCCTCTGTGGGGGAATAGGGGGCTGGAGGAATTCTTCAAAATTACAGATTTTGGTTATTGGACACGAAATGGCATCAATAGGGTGTCTCATCTTTTTCAGGCAGGTCGTTTTAAGTCATTTTTGGAATTTGATTTTTCTGCTAGTTCACCATTAGATTTATTTAACTATGCACGATTGAAACACATATTTGAAGCATCTAGGGATAGGGGTGGTATTTTTCCACGAGAAAATATATTTTTTGATTACTGTGAAGCTCAGAAGGACGTGAAGGTGAAACTATCTGGTTTATATGCTAAGCTCCGATTGGCACTGGCAACCGTAACGCCTTTTAAAAGCCCTAGTAAGTGGGAGCAAGAGTTGAATTGCCCCCCACTACAGTGGCCTACTATCTATAGGAACGTGAAAAGGGTGACAGTTTCCAGTGCCCATAGGCTAATTCAATTTAAAATTCTCCATAGATTGTATTATACGCCCAAAACCCAAGGGAAATTCCCCCAAAATAAGGACCGGCACTGTTCCTGTTCTAAGTGTGGATATGTAAATGCGAACTATGTCCATTTGCTTTGGGGCTGCAATAAAATAAGAAAGTATTGGGATGAGGTTTTTTCTGCCCTTCAAAAGGAATCTTCAATGAACTATAACCCGGGGATATTGATAGTGATCTTTGGAGATTATGGCTCAGAGACGGAGGTTCCGCCCCAGGTTAGACGGATTTGGATGAGAGGATTGATGGTAGCGAAAGCTATATTGGTCAAGTATTGGGGATGTGTCTCCCTGCCCTCGTCAAGGGAGTGGGGTCTACTTTTACAACAAATTAAAATATACGAGGATATTGAAAGGAAGCGGAGAGTTGCACGCAGGGCTATGTAGCTATACATTATTTAATTTTGAGATTATCATACATTAACTGAACGGAGGGGACGACAGCCAAGGGGTGGGGGGGGATATAAAAAAAAAAAAAAAAAAACAGGATCCGCCAAAGTTATGAAGAGCCCGGTGCCTCTTCATACCTACGGTGGAACCACCGCCAGCTATAGGGCTTTATTAAGAGCGGGCTTTACATGCTTCTATGATCCTGAAGCAGAGATAAAAGAATCTTCAGGTGGGTCTCTGTGGGGGTGGAGTTCATGGGGAGATATGAAGTATAGAGAGAAAGTGGGGATGAGGCTAATGAGCAGCAGCACTTGTATGCAGTCTCCATTACCACAGCAACACATTACCACAGCCTATCCTGTCCATCCTCTCTGTACTTTGTGTCTCCTCGTGAACTTCATTCCTACAGAGATTCAGGTGAGGATCTTATCACCTGTATTCAGGATCATGATTCCTGACAAGCAGAGCAGAGAGGAGAATGAGGCAGCACTATGGCTCATTGTGGTGAAGTAACTTGTCCTCCTGTGTGATTAGGACAGGTTTTCTGTGTACTAATAAGAAGGCGGCAATTTTATTTCTCCAAACGATTGTTGCTTCAACAAAACCAGCCATTATAACTAATGAAAGGTATTTGGGAATGTATTTAAAATAAAGTAATATGTCTGCCTGAAAAAAAAAAAAAAAAAGGATTTGGAAATAAAACCAATAGATGCGTATCCATGTGGGTGTGAACACCTCTCCAAGTGTGAGGTTAACCTTTCGGAGGTCTGTCACATTTCATGCAAAGGAGCCGATCCTGGAGCAACATTGAACCTGTACGCGCATGGTCCCAAGAACTTTCCCCTGTCGCAACAATGAACTTTATGTTATGACCAAGACATGAATTCCTTGGCTTTAGAGTCAAAATTGCTATTAAAGGAAAAGATAATTGAGCTTTAAAGTTAGTTCATAAAGATAGAAATTGTTTAAACCTATAGAAAATGCTGTGGTGTTATAACTGCTACCTTTGATGGCAAGTGTCTAATTCACAGCATTTCACCAGGATGGCCGAGTGGTTAAGGCGTTGGACTTAAGATCCAATGGATATATATCCGCGTGGGTTCAAACCCCACTCCTGGTAGCCCTTTTCTTTAAAACGCTGAGGGTGATAACAAATAACACTCTGAGCAAGCTTTTTTCGGCCATCAACATTTCAATAATAATCTTTGGCTTTTTGTGTATGTGTATCCATATGGGTGTGAACCACTCTCCAAGCGTAAGGATGTTTTTTGGAGTTCTCCCAAGTTTCTTACAATGGAGCCATTCCCTTACGTCCTACCAGCAGCACAGATGGGGTAACTGCCCCTGTGGACTGGTAGGACCGCCGGAATTTTTAATGAGCCCAAGAACCAATAAACGATCTTCAGCTCCCTGAAAGGGAGGAGATCACCCCCCAGCCCACCGTGTTTTTTTCTGTCCTTTGGACAGGTGGACTGGCGTGTCGCTCCCCCTCAGGGAGCTGAAGAGTGCTTAGGGGCTCTTTTGTTCCTTAATCTAGGATCGCCCTTTTTTCTGCTCTTATTGCCTTTATTATAGGCCTTATCGCGGCTATTATTTTCTCTAGGGTACCCTCGGGGGGGGGGGTGTCCCCCTCCCCTCTTCTTCCACTGGTTTGCGGTGTCCTGTTCTCTCCATTGCCGCATGTGTGCGGCGCTGTGGGCACCGCCATCTTCTGGAAGTGACGCGCACCAGGTGCGCTACGTCACTTCCGGTTTTTCGTATCGATGCGGTGAGGTTTCTAAACCTCACCGCTCTATTCAATCTGTCTCCTTATGGACATCCTGAACTCCAGGATAGCTTTGGGGAGACACATAGGGTCAAGCTGAGCCAGTATAGGCTCTATTACCTCTCTGGGCTGGTCTCGATCGAGGGCCCGCCCAGGGGGCGGGGCTTCCTCCTTTTAAGCGCCCAGAGCCTGTCATTCAGTGCTCTGGTTGCATCGCTTTCACAAGCTAGCTCCAGAGTTCCCTGTGCCTTGATATATTCTAGTGATATATTGCTTTGCTTTGGTTGTTTTTTTCTTCTTCCACAGCTCTATTTTCTTCAGTGCTGGTGGGCGCCCATATGGTCTTGTTTTACCTCCTCCTGGTGTTTGTAGGTGTTATGACCTGTTTATTCTTTCTTTACAGAATTATGGCTTCCCCTAAGGATTCGGATCAGCGGAAGTCTGGGGCTAAGAGGAAGCATTTGGCCTGTTACGATTGTAACACACCTCTAGACGACAACTGTCCTTACTCCAGGTGTGAGAGTTGTCGCACACAGGCATCCACGGAACCCACGATGCAAGAAATGTTCCAGTGGACAAAGACCTACGTGGATGATTCCATTAAGGGAGTAGTGCGTCTGCTTAATGAGAGGCTACCAGGATCCTCTCAGACTCCTATGGAAGTGGTTGCACCGGTCGAGAGACCTACCCCCTGTTCCGTGGGGTCTTCTTCTGAGGAAGAAGAATTAACTTCTTGCTTTTTTCCTCCAGAGAAAACGCAGAAGTTGCTGAAGTCCATCAGGTCTGGGGACCAGGATGTTGACATGGGGGAGTCCTCCGATCACGCCGGACGGACACAGCGTGTCTTTAGAGCGGATGAGACCCTTCTCTATGTAATGCGTACAGAGTGGAGAAAGCCTGAAAAAGGCCCAGTCCTCACCAGGAAATTTAAGCTCATGTACCCGATGGCTAAATCCTTGGTGGAATCGTGGGGTTCCGTTCCCAAGGTGGACATGGCTATAGCCAAGTTGTCCAGGCGCACTCTGGTCCCTGCAGACGATGGGTCTAGTCTGCAGGACCCTCTAGACCGGAGGGCAGAGTGCACCCTCAGAAGGGGTTACGAGGCTGCTGCTTCCTCCGCATCAACTTCAATTGCGGCCACTGAAGTAGCCTCCTTTCTACGCTCCAAGCTCAACCAGATCCAGACGGACGTGGACCAGAGCGTTTCGAGAGACGACATCTTGGCAGCCTTCAAATCAGCCAATCTGGCTATGGATTTCCTGGTCGATTCCACCCAGATGCAGCTGAAGCTGGCCGCCAAAACTATGGCCCTAGTTTCAGCTGTCCGCAGACCACTTTGGCTGAAGCCATGGATCGCGGACAACGCGTCCAAATTTAATCTTTGTGGGCTCCCCTTCGAGCCGGATAGGCTCTTCGGGTCCGAATTGGACAGGATTATGGAGGGACTCTCCGACAAGAAAGGGAAGAGTCTCCCCCAGCAGCCCTTTCGGGGACGCCCCAGACAAGAGAAGAAAGGTGGAGGCCGTCCAGGGCAGCAGGCTAGGCGCAGAGATTGGGGGGGCCATCTCGTAAATTTTCGAGACGCTCCCGCAAACCCACCAGGGAGGCAAAACATATTTGAAGCATCTAGGGATAGGGGTGGTATTTTTCCACGAGAAAATATATTTTTTGATTACTGTGAAGCTCTGAAGGACGTGAAGGTGAAACTATCTAGTTTATATGCTAAGCTCCGATTGGCACTGGCAACCGTAACGCCTTTTAAAAGCCCTAGTAAGTGGGAGCAAGAGTTGAATTGCCCCCCACTACAGTGGCCTACTATCTATAGGAACGTGAAAAGGGTGACAGTTTCCAGTGCCCATAGGCTAATTCAATTTAAAATTCTCCATAGATTGTATTATACGCCCAAAACCCAAGGGAAATTCCCCCAAAATAAGGACCGGCACTGTTCCTGTTCTAAGTGTGGATATGTAAATGCGAACTATGTCCATTTGCTTTGGGGCTGCAATAAAATAAGAAAGTATTGGGATGAGGTTTTTTCTGCCCTTCAAAAGGAATCTTCAATGAACTATAACCCGGGGATATTGATAGTGATCTTTGGAGATTATGGCTCAGAGACGGAGGTTCCGCCCCAGGTTAGACGGATTTGGATGAGAGGATTGATGGTAGCGAAAGCTATATTGGTCAAGTATTGGGGATGTGTCTCCCTGCCCTCGTCAAGGGAGTGGGGTCTACTTTTACAACAAATTAAAATATACGAGGATATTGAAAGGAAGCGGAGAGTTGCACGCAGGGCTATGTAGCTATACATTATTTAATTTTGAGATTATCATACATTAACTGAACGGAGGGGACGACAGCCAAGGGGTGGGGGGGGATATAAAAAAAAAAAAAAAAACAGGATCCGCCAAAGTTATGAAGAGCCCGGTGCCTCTTCATACCTACGGTGGAACCACCGCCAGCTATAGGGCTTTATTAAGAGCGGGCTTTACATGCTTCTATGATCCTGAAGCAGAGATAAAAGAATCTTCAGGTGGGTCTCTGTGGGGGTGGAGTTCATGGGGAGATATGAAGTATAGAGAGAAAGTGGGGATGAGGCTAATGAGCAGCAGCACTTGTATGCAGTCTCCATTACCACAGCAACACATTACCACAGCCTATCCTGTCCATCCTCTCTGTACTTTGTGTCTCCTCGTGAACTTCATTCCTACAGAGATTCAGGTGAGGATCTTATCACCTGTATTCAGGATCATGATTCCTGACAAGCAGAGCAGAGAGGAGAATGAGGCAGCACTATGGCTCATTGTGGTGAAGTAACTTGTCCTCCTGTGTGATTAGGACAGGTTTTCTGTGTACTAATAAGAAGGCGGCAATTTTATTTCTCCAAACGATTGTTGCTTCAACAAAACCAGCCATTATAACTAATGAAAGGTATTTGGGAATGTATTTATAATAAAGTAATATGTCTGCCTGAAAAAAAAAAAAAAAAAGGATTTGGAAATAAAACCAATAGATGCGTATCCATGTGGGTGTGAACACCTCTCCAAGTGTGAGGTTAACCTTTCGGAGGTCTGTCACATTTCATGCAAAGGAGCCGATCCTGGAGCAACATTGAACCTGTACGCGCATGGTCCCAAGAACTTTCCCCTGTCGCAACAATGAACTTTATGTTATGACCAAGACATGAATTCCTTGGCTTTAGAGTCAAAATTGCTATTAAAGGAAAAGATAATTGAGCTTTAAAGTTAGTTCATAAAGATAGAAATTGTTTAAACCTATAGAAAATGCTGTGGTGTTATAACTGCTACCTTTGATGGCAAGTGTCTAATTCACAGCATTTCACCAGGATGGCCGAGTGGTTAAGGCGTTGGACTTAAGATCCAATGGATATATATCTGCGTGGGTTCAAACCCCACTCCTGGTAGCCCTTTTCTTTAAAACGCTGAGGGTGATAACAAATAACACTCTGAGCAAGCTTTTTTCGGCCATCAACATTTCAATAATAATCTTTGGCTTTTTGTGTATGTGTATCCATATGGGTGTGAACCACTCTCCAAGCGTAAGGATGTTTTTTGGAGTTCTCCCAAGTTTCTTACAATGGAGCCATTCCCTTACGTCCTACCAGCAGCACAGATGGGGTAACTGCCCCTGTGGACTGGTAGGACCGGCGGAATTTTTAATGAGCCCAAGAACCAATAAACGATCTTCAGCTCCCTGAAAGGGAGGAGATCACCCCCCAGCCCACCGTGTTTTTTTCTGTCCTTTGGACAGGTGGACTGGCGTGTCGCTCCCCCTCAGGGAGCTGAAGAGTGCTTAGGGGCTCTTTTGTTCCTTAATCTAGGATCGCCCTTTTTTCTGCTCTTATTGCCTTTATTATAGGCCTTATCGCGGCTATTATTTTCTCTAGGGTACCCTCGGGGGGGGGGGGGGTCCCCCTCCCCTCTTCTTCCACTGGTTTGCGGTGTCCTGTTCTCTCCATTGCCGCATGTGTGCGGCGCTGTGGGCACCGCCATCTTCTGGAAGTGACGCGCACCAGGTGCGCTACGTCACTTCCGGTTTTTCGTATCGATGCGGTGAGGTTTCTAAACCTCACCGCTCTATTCAATCTGTCTCCTTATGGACATCCTGAACTCCAGGATAGCTTTGGGGAGACACATAGGGTCAAGCTGAGCCAGTATAGGCTCTATTACCTCTCTGGGCTGGTCTCGATCGAGGGCCCGCCCAGGGGGCGGGGCTTCCTCCTTTTAAGCGCCCAGAGCCTGTCATTCAGTGCTCTGGTTGCATCGCTTTCACAAGCTAGCTCCAGAGTTCCCTGTGCCTTGATATATTCTAGTGATATATTGCTTTGCTTTGGTTGTTTTTTTCTTCTTCCACAGCTCTATTTTCTTCAGTGCTGGTGGGCGCCCATATGGTCTTGTTTTACCTCCTCCTGGTGTTTGTAGGTGTTATGACCTGTTTATTCTTTCTTTACAGAATTATGGCTTCCCCTAAGGATTCGGATCAGCGGAAGTCTGGGGCTAAGAGGAAGCATTTGGCCTGTTACGATTGTAACACACCTCTAGACGACAACTGTCCTTACTCCAGGTGTGAGAGTTGTCGCACACAGGCATCCACGGAACCCACGATGCAAGAAATGTTCCAGTGGACAAAGACCTACGTGGATGATTCCATTAAGGGAGTAGTGCGTCTGCTTAATGAGAGGCTACCAGGATCCTCTCAGACTCCTATGGAAGTGGTTGCACCGGTCGAGAGACCTACCCCCTGTTCCGTGGGGTCTTCTTCTGAGGAAGAAGAATTAACTTCTTGCTTTTTTCCTCCAGAGAAAACGCAGAAGTTGCTGAAGTCCATCAGGTCTGGGGACCAGGATGTTGACATGGGGGAGTCCTCCGATCACGCCGGACGGACACAGCGTGTCTTTAGAGCGGATGAGACCCTTCTCTATGTAATGCGTACAGAGTGGAGAAAGCCTGAAAAAGGCCCAGTCCTCACCAGGAAATTTAAGCTCATGTACCCGATGGCTAAATCCTTGGTGGAATCGTGGGGTTCCGTTCCCAAGGTGGACATGGCTATAGCCAAGTTGTCCAGGCGCACTCTGGTCCCTGCAGACGATGGGTCTAGTCTGCTGGACCCTCTAGACCGGAGGGCAGAGTGCACCCTCAGAAGGGGTTACGAGGCTGCTGCTTCCTCCGCATCAACTTCAATTGCGGCCACTGAAGTAGCCTCCTTTCTACGCTCCAAGCTCAACCAGATCCAGACGGACGTGGACCAGAGCGTTTCGAGAGACGACATCTTGGCAGCCTTCAAATCAGCCAATCTGGCTATGGATTTCCTGGTCGATTCCACCCAGATGCAGCTGAAGCTGGCCGCCAAAACTATGGCCCTAGTTTCAGCTGTCCGCAGACCACTTTGGCTGAAGCCATGGATCGCGGACAACGCGTCCAAATTTAATCTTTGTGGGCTCCCCTTCGAGCCGGATAGGCTCTTCGGGTCCGAATTGGACAGGATTATGGAGGGACTCTCCGACAAGAAAGGGAAGAGTCTCCCCCAGCAGCCCTTTCGGGGACGCCCCAGACAAGAGAAGAAAGGTGGAGGCCGTCCAGGGCAGCAGGCTAGGCGCAGAGATTGGGGGGGCCATCTCGTAAATTTTCGAGACGCTCCCGCAAACCCACCAGGGAGGCAAAACCCTCCTGACTATGGGCCTCCTCGAGGCTCTTGGATAAGCCCTGCTGCCCCTGCAGTATCTCCTCTAGACTTTCCCGTACCCCTCCCCCAGATTCCCGTGGGGGGCCGTCTCTCCCATTTCAAAGACCCTTGGGCCCAGTTGATCGCAGACTTCTGGGTTCAGGACATAGTTTCTGCCGGGTACCGGGTAGATCTTATCTCCCTCCCCCCAGAGTGATTCATCGCCACGCGAAACTTCGGGTCTGCCAAACAAAAGATCCTAGAATCTTATATTCAGGACTATATCTCCAAGGGAGCCCTAGAGGAGGTGCCGGCAGGGGAGAGAGGCCTAGGGATTTATTCTCCAGTGTTCCTGGTTCCCAAGAAGACGGGAGATCTCCGGATGATCATCGACTTGAGATTCCTCAATCGATTTATAAGGAAAACCAGGTTTCGCATGGAAACCATAAGGTCAGTCAGCTATATCCTCAACCCTGGGGACGTCATGGCTACTCTGGACCTCAAGGATGCGTATCTTCACATCCCGATCCATTCCGCTTCCCGGAAATTCCTCAGGATCGCGGTCCAGATTTTAGGGGTTCGCAGGCACTTTCAGTTCACCGCGCTTCCCTTCGGAATCTCTTCAGCCCCCCTTATCTTCACCAAGGTTGTGGTGTCGGTGGTGGCAGCTTTGAGACTTCAAGGACTGACTATTATTCCTTATCTGGACGATTGGCTCTTCATAGCCTCTTCAGTTCCGGTTCTTACCCACCATCTTCAGATAGCAATCTCCTTTCTCCTCCGCCTGGGCTGGATTATCAACTGGCAGAAGTCGAATGTGAGCCCATCGACTTCAATCCATTATTTAGGATTCGTGGTCGACTCTGTGGAGATGTCCCTCCGGTTGACTCTAGAAAGGAGAGCGCGGATTCAGGACCTAGCAAGAGTCCTTTTTGTTCCTCGTCGAGTCTCTATCCGGACTCTCATGAAGATGCTGGGGCTCATGTCAGCGGCTGCGGACGCAGTCCCTTGGGCGTTATGGCACCCCCGTCCTCTTCAGTCGGAGGTCTTACACTTATGGAACGGCAGCCCTGCGGGGCTAGATTCCCTGTGCTCCCTGTCCGGTCAAACCCGGAATTCCCTCAGATGGTGGTTTCAGCTACCAGCAGGGAAGTCTATGACCCAACCAGCTTGGGTCACATTGACTACAGACGCGTCCCTTGTAGGCTGGGGCGCTCACCTGGACGGATCCCCAGTACAGGGATCTTGGTCCCCTCTGGAGCGGCGACTTTCTTCCAATCTTCGCGAGATGTGAGCTATCCGGGTAGCCCTACTTCACTTCGCACCTCAGATCCGGGGCAAAGCAGTGAAAGTCCAGTCAGACAATATGACTGCGGTTCTCTATATAAACAAGCAGGGAGGCACAAGATCATTGCCCCTTCTGTCAGAGATCGGGGTAATTCTTCGGTGGGCAGAGACGAACCTTTCCCATCTATCTGCCATTCATATTCGAGGCTCCCTCAATATGATAGCGGACAGCTTAAGTCGAGGATTACCGACAATGGAGTGGTCTCTGCATCCGGAGATCTTCAGGCAGTTAGTTCACAGATGGGGTATGCCAGAGGTAGATCTCATGGCAACCGGGTTCAACGCCAATGTGCTGAGGTTCTGTTCCCTGTACAGCGAAGACAACCCCCTGGCGATAGATGCTCTGTCGATACCGTGGAGGTTCAGGCTGGCTTACATCTTCCCTCCGTTTTCCATGATACCGAGGGTATTGATGAAAATCCGTCAGGATCAGGCCTCGGTAATAGCCATCATACCCTTATAGAGTCTACAAAGAAGGCCTACTCCAGGATCATGAGAATCTTCATGTCATGGTGTGATTCCAAGCAGGTGGCGTCCGCAGATCCGCCCCTTCCTGCGATACTACAATTCCTTCAAGATGGATTAGATAGAGGTCTTTCTCCAGCTACCTTGAAGGTGCAGATTTGTGCCTTCTCGGCCTGTCTCAACAGGCCACATTCTCGGGACCCACTCATCAAACGCTTCCTGAAGAGAGCTGAAAGACTAAAGCCTACTATACTGAAACCTATTCCCCAGTGGGATCTTTCAGTAGTGCTCAGGGGGCTAGCATCTCTCCCCTTCGAGCCTTTGGAGGAGGTGGAATTCAAATTTTGACTTTAAAGATGGTTTTTCTTCTGGCTGTAGCTTCAGCCAAAAGAATCTCTGAATTGCAGGCCTTCTCTGCAATTCACCCTTATATTATCTTCCTACAGGACAGAGTACTCCTGAAGTTTTTACCCTACTTCAGGCCTAAGGTGCCTACCTTCCAAAATATCAACCAGGAAATCTCTTTACCAGTTTTATTTTCAGCCTCCTCCTCTGATACTCCAGCAAGAGACCCGCTGGATATTTCAAGGTGCCTCCAGGTCTATGTGGATAGATCCAAAGAGTTCAGGATAGATGAGAATCTCCCCATCCTGTTTGCCGGTAAGTCTAAAGGCCGTAAAGCGTCTAAAGCGACCATTAGTCGCTGGATCAAGGAGGCCATTAGGTAGGCATTCGTCTCCCAATCCCTAGATCCTCCGGAGTTTGTGAGAGCCCATTCTACTAGGGCGGCCTCCTGGAGCTCTGAGTCAACCTTCATCTCCCATTATAGGATAGATGCTAGGATGGCAAAGTTTTCGGCTTTTGGGCAGACAGTTCTTAGTTCTGCCAGGCATGAGGACCCTCCCTAGGGGATTCTTCTTGCTATCTCCCAATCTGTGCTGCTGGTAGGACGTAAGGGAATCGTTAATTTCTAACGATAATTTGTTTTCCCTTAGTCCTAACAGCAGCACACAAATATCCCACCCTAAATACATTTTGCTTGTTAAAAACAAGGTGGGCTGGGGGGTGATTTCCTCCCTTTCACGGAGCTAAAGATCGTTTATTGGTTCTTGGGCTCATTAAAAATTCCGCCCGTCCTACCAGTCCACAGGGGCAGTTACCCCATCTGTGCTGCTGTTAGGACTAAGGGAAAACAAATTATCGTTAGAAATTAACGAATCCTGGAATAACATTGAAGCTATACTTGCATGGTCATAAAAACTTTCTCTAGTCGTCGCAACAATGATGTTTATGTTGTGACCACTAGATAAATTCATTGGCTTTGCACACGCAATTGCCATTTAAGGCAAAGATAAATAAGATTTCAAGTCATTTCTTAACCACCTCCGGACCGCCTAACGCAGATTCGCGTTCCGGAGGTGGCAGCGCTGCGCACAGTCACGCATATACACGTCATCTCGCGAGACGCGAGATTTCGCTCCAAGCCGGCCCGCGCATGCGCATCGCGGGCCGGCAAAAGTTAAAGAACAAGTTAGTCACCAGCCTGCCAGCAACGATCATTGGCTGGCAGGCTGGCGATTTTTAAAAAATCCAATCACAAGCCATATAACAGATCATATTAGTAAATATGATCTGTTATATGGCTTCTCTGCTCCTGTGCTGGTCCTTTTCGTCGGTTTGATCCAGCACAGGAGCAGACTGAACTGTGAGTAGCACCAACACTACACCTTAGCCCCAGATCACCCCCCTGCACCCCAATTAACCCTTTGATCGCCCCTGTCAATCACCAGTGAAAGGAAAAAAAGTGATCAGTGTAAACTGTCACTTTTTTTTTTCACTAGTATTGGCTGTTAGGTTTTAGGGATAGTTTAGGCCCCTTGGTTAGGTAGTTAGCGTCAGTTAGCGCCCACCCCACCGCACCGCAGTCACTTTTATTCGCTGAATAGCGTATCGCTAATCAGCATTTGTACTTTTATAGTATCTGTAAGTGATCAAAACTGATCACGGTCAGATCTATAATAGTATTAGTGTCACTTTAGTTCGCCCTCCACCCAAAACGCAGTGTTTGCCCGATCAGGCCTGATCGGTCGCCCACACGTGCGTTCACCCACGCCCGCCCCACCGCAGTGACAAAAAATATATATTTTTTGATCACTGCACATTCATTTTACACGCACTGCGGCGATAAAAAAATCAGTTTTGATATTTTTTATCAACCGCAGCGGCCTCCGGTACTTCGCTAGCCTCCCCTTTGTAAGACAGGTTTGCTTTTTTTCTTGGGTAGTCTCAGGGAATACCCCTAAATTTAGTAGTCCAAAATGTCAAACAGGGGGTATTCTTCTGAAGAGGCCTACAGGATTCTGACCCAGTCGGATGAGGAGTGGGAACCCTCATCTGATGAATCTAGCGGGTCAGAATATGAACCTGTGGAAAGCAGTGGCTCTCTGACCCAAAGTTCGGACGAGGAGGTGGAGGTCCCTGGCAGCACCAGGCGTACCCGGCCCCATGTCGCTAGACCACAGGTTATGCAGGATCCGCTTCAAGAGCAGCAGAGTGGGGCTGTCGCTGCCGGATCACGTGGTGAGGCATACACCAGCAGCGCAGCCCTCCCTGGACCTAGTACCAGCACTGCCGTACAACATGGTGACGTGGCGAGCACCAGAAGGGCAGTTGAAGCTGGTACGGTGGCACGTGCACTAGTTACCCCGTCGCAGCCACCGCAAAGACAGGCCCGTAGAGCCCCTAGAATCCCTGAGGTGCTGGCAAACCCTGATTGGCAGTCACCAACTTCAGCCGCACCTGTAGTTCCCCCTTTCACCGCCCAGTCTGGAGTTCGGGTTGAGACGGCTCAAATCGGTTCGGCCCTGGGATTTTTTGAGCTGTTCTTGACTGCGGAGCTCTTGGACTTAGTCGTGGCAGAGACCAACCAGTATGCCACACAATTTATATCCGCCAACCCGGGAAGCTTTTATGCCCAGCCTTTCCGGTGGAAACCAGTCCAAGTTTCCGAAATTAAAATTTTTTTGGGCCTTCTCCTCAACATGGGCCTGACAAAAAAGCATGAATTGCGGTCATATTGGTCAACGCACCCGATTCATCACATGCCCATGTTCTCTGCTGCTATGTCCAGGGCACGATTTGAGGCCATCCTCCGTTTCCTGCATTTTAGCGACAACACCACCTCCCGTCCCAGAGGCCACCCAGCTTTTGACCGGCTCCACAAAATTCGGCCCCTCATAGACCATTTCAACCAGAAATTTGCAGATTTGTATACCCCCGAGCAAAACATCTGCGTAGACGAGTCCCTAATACATTTTACCGGGCGCCTTGGCTTCAAACAGTACATCCCAAGCAAGCGTGCCCGGTATGGGGTCAAATTGTATAAGCTCTGTGAAAGGGCCACAGGCTATACCCACAAATTTCGTGTCTATGAGGGAAAAGATCAGACCCTGGAGCCGGTCGGTTGCCCTGACTACCTGGGGAGCAGTGGGAAGACAGTCTGGGACTTGGTGTCACCCTTATTCGGCAAGGGGTACCATCTTTATGTGGACAATTTTTACACAAGTGTGGCCCTCTTTAGGCATTTGTTTCTAGAACGGATTTGCGCCTGTGGCACCGCACGAACTAGTCGCGTGGGCTTCCCCCAACGGCTTGTAACCACCCGTCTTGCAAGGGGGCAGAGGGCTGCCTTGTGTAACGAAGAACTGCTCGCGGTGAAATGGAGAGACAAGCGTGACGTTTACATGCTCTCCTCCATTCACGCAGACACGACAATCCAAATTGAGCGAGCAACCCGTGTCATTGAAAAGCCCCTCTGTGTCCACGACTATAATGCGCTCATGGGAGGGGTGGACTTCAATGACCAGATGTTGTCTCCGTATTTAGTTTCCCGCAGAACCAGACGCTGGTATAAGAAGGTGTCTGTATATTTAATTCAATTGGCGCTGTACAATAGTTTTGTTCTCTACAGTAAGGCTGGGAGAACACGATCTTTCCTCAAATTCCAGGAAGAGATCATCGAGAACCTCCTTTACCCAGGAGGTTCCGTGGCCCCATCCCCCAGTGTAGTTAGCCGTCTACACGAGCGACATTTCCCCAGTGTCGTTCCTGGTACCTCAACCCAACCGTCACCCCGAAAAAGATGTCGTGTCTGTAGCAGGAGTGGAATAAGGCGTGACACCCGCTATTTCTGTCCTGACTGTGCTGACCACCCTGCCCTATGCTATGGAGAGTGTTTCCGGAAGTACCACACACAGGTACACCTAGCATAGGGATTGCATCTCACAGGACAGGCACACAGGGCTATTAGGGCCCTTTTACTCTCAGCTGCTGCAAACCTCTCCTTTCACCTGGGATAAAGTGCATAACGTACTTCGCCACATCTTTGGGCGATTTGCGCTTTGCACATTGTCCCATGGGGAAGGAGAGGTTTGTTCTATAAAGGTAAAAAAAACTAAACAAAAAAAAAATTACCGGTAAGTAAAAAAGTTAAAAAAGTTTAAAAAAGTTAATATGTTCTGTTCTAAAGTTAATAAAGTTATTGCTTTGCGGCCTGGTTTTTTCTTTTTTGTTTTGTTTTTTTTACCTTCCAGGTGGACCAACCGATCGACCAGCTGCAGCACTGATGTGCATTCGGACAGAAGCATTGTGCTGCTGTCAGATTACACGCAAGTCGGTGTATGCGGCGCTGCAAGACGAGATTTCTCCTCTGCAGTAAAAGATATGTTTGCCGAGGCATATGAGCTGAGGAGGTGGCGGTGTTCATATACTTTGGCAAACACTTTGTATATATAAAAAAAAAAAATCCCGGCAATGATTTATTCATCCACATCGATTGATGTGAATGGAGAAATCTGGTTTGCCAGGGCATACGAGCTGAAGTGGGTATGGATGTTGGGCGGAGCTCCTATGTCCTGGCAGACGCCTTTCCCCTCCTTTTTCTTTTTTTGGCAGAGATTTTTTCATCCACATTGATCGATGCGAATGAAGAAATCTGTGCCGTTCATTTTTTTCTTTCAGCCCAGAGGCTGAACGGAAAAAAAAAATCTCATTACCCGTATGCTCAATATAAGGAGAATAGCAGAAACTCCTAATGCTGGGCATACATGTAATGATTGCGGAGACCCTCAAATGCCAGGGCAGTACAAACACCCCACAAATAACACCATTTTGGAAAGAAGACACCCCAAGGTATTTGCTGAGGGGCATATTGAGTCCATGAAAGATTGAAATTTTTGTCCCAAGTTAGCGGAAAGGGAGACTTTGTGAGAACAAAATCCAAAAAATCAATTTCCGCTAACTTGTGCCAAAATTTTTTTTTTTCAATGAACTCGCCATGCCCCTCATTGAATACCTTGGGGTGTCTTCTTTCCAAAATGGGGTCACATGTGGGGTATTTATACTGCCCTGGCATTTTAGGGGCCCCAAAGCGTGAGAAGAAGTCTGGTATCCAAATGTCTAAAAATGCCCTCCTAAAAGGAATTTGGGCCCCTTTGCCCACCTAGGCTGCAAAAAAGTGTCACACATGTGGTATCTCCGTATTCAGCAGAAGTTGGGGAATATGTTTTGGGGTGTCATTTTACATATACCCATGCTGGGTGAGATAAATATCTTGGTCAAATGCCAACTTTGTATAAAAAAAATGGGAAAAGTTGTCTTTTGCCAAGATATTTCTCTCACCCAGCATGGGTATATGTAAAATGACACCCCAAAACACATTCCTTACCTTCTCCTGAGTACGGAGATACCAGATGTGTGACACTTTTTTGCAGCCTAGCTGGGCAAAGGGGCCCACATTCCAAAGAGCACCTTTCAGATTTCACAGGTCATTTACCTACTTACCAGACATTAGGGCCCCTGGAAAATGCCAGGGCAGTATAACTGCCCCACAAGTGACCCCATTTTGGAAAGAAGACACCCCAAGGTATTCCGTGAGGGGCATGGCAAGTTCCTAGAATTTTTTATTTTTTGTCACAAGTTAGTGGAAAATGATGATTTTTTTTTTTTTTTTTTTCATACAAAGTCTCCTATTCCACTAACTTGTGACAAAAAAAAAATTTTTCCATGAACTCACTATGCCCATCAGCGAATACCTTGGGGTCTCTTCTTTCCAAAATGGGGTCACTTGTGGGGTAGTTATACTGCCCTGGCATTCTAGGGGCCCAAATGTGTGGTAAGGAGTTTGAAATCAAATTCAGTAAAAAAAGACCTGTGAAATCCAAAAGGTGCTCTTTGGAATATGGGCCCCTTTGCCCACCTAGGCTGCAAAAAAGTGTCACACATCTGGTATCTCCGTACTCAGGAGAAGGTGGGGAATGTGTTTTGGGGTGTCATTTTATATATACCCATGCTGGGTGAGAGAAATATCTTGGCAAAAGACAACTTTTCCCATTTTTTTATACAAAGTTGTCATTTGACCAAGATATTTATCTCACCCAGCATGGGTATATGTAAAAAGACACCCCAAAACACATTCCTCAACTTCTCCTGAGTACGGCAATACCACATGTGTGACACTTTTTTGCAGCCTAGGTGGGCAAAGGGGCCCATATTCCAAAGAGCACCTTTCGGATTTCACTCGTCATTTTTTACTGAATTTGATTTCAAACTCCTTACCACACATTTGGGCCCCTAGAATGCCAGGGCAGTATAACTACCCCACAAGTGACCCCATTTTGGAAAGAAGAGACCCCAAGGTATTCGCTGATGGGCATAGTGAGTTCATGGAAGTTTTTATTTTTTGTCACAAGTTAGTGGAATATGAGACTTTGTATGAAAAAAAAAAAAAAAAAAAAAATCATCATTTTCCACTAACTTGTGACAAAAAATAAAAAATTCTAGGAACTCGCCATGCCCCTCACGGAATAGCTTGGGGTTACTTCTTTCCAAAATGGGGTCACTTGTGGGGTAGTTATACTGCCCTGGCATTCTAGGGGCCCAAATGTGTGGTAAGGAGTTAGAAATCAAATTCTGTAAAAAATGATGAGTGAAATCCGAAAGGTGCTCTTTGGAATATGGGCCCCTTTGCCCACCTAGGCTGCAAAAAAGTGTCACACATCTGGTATCTCCGTACTCAGGAGAAGGTGGGGAATGTGTTTTGGGGTGTCATTTTATATATACCCATGCTGGGTGAGAGAAATATCTTGGCAAAAGACAACTTTTCCCATTTTTTTATACAAAGTTGTCATTTGACCAAGATATTTATCTCACCCAGCATGGGTATATGTAAAAAGACACCCCAAAACACATTCCTCAACTTCTCCTGAGTACGGGGATACCAGATGTGTGACACTTTTTTGCAGCCTAGGTGGGCAAAGGGGCCCATATTCCAAAGAGCACCTTTCGGATTTCACTCGTCATTTTTTACTGAATTTGATTTCAAACTCTTTACCACACATTTGGGCCCCTAGAATGCCAGGGCAGTATAACTACCCCACAAGTGACCCCATTTTGGAAAGAAGAGACCCCAAGGTATTCGCTGATGGGCATAGTGAGTTCATAGAACTTTTTATTTTTTGTCACAAGTTAGTGGAATATGAGACTTTGTAAGAAAAAAAAAAAAAAAAAATCATCATTTTCCGCTAACTTGTGACAAAAAATAAAAAGTTCTATGAACTCACTATGCCCATCAGCGAATACCTTAGGGTGTGTACTTTCAGAAATGGGGTCATTTGTGGGGTGTTTGTACTGTCTGGGCATTGTAGAACCTCAGGAAACATGACAGGTGCTCAGAAAGTCAGAGCTGCTTCAAAAAGCGGAAATTCACATTTTTGTACCATAGTTTGTAAACGCTATAACTTTTACCCAAACCATTTTTTTTTTACCCAAACATTTTTTTTTTATCAAAGACATGTAGAACTATAAATTTAGAGCAAAATTTCTATATGGATGTCGTTTTTTTTTGCAAAATTTTACAACTGAAAGTGAAAAATGTCATTTTTTTGCAAAAAAAATCGTTAAATTTCGATTAATAACAAAAAAAGTAAAAATGTCAGCAGCAATGAAATACCACCAAATGAAAGCTCTATTAGTGAGAAGAAAAGGAGGTAAAATTCATTTGGGTGGTAAGTTGCATGACCGAGCAATAAATGGTGAAAGTAGTGTAGGTCAGAAGTGTAAAAAGTGGCCTGGTCTTTCAGGGTGTTTAAGCACTGGGGGCTGAGGTGGTTAAAATAGAAATTATATAAACCTATGTAAAGAACTGTGGTGTTATAACTATTTCCTTTAATTGAGAGAAATAAAAGCTCATAGACTTTCACCAGGATGGCCGAGTGGTTAAGGCGTTGGACTTAAGATCCAATGGATTTGTATCCGCGTGGGTTCAAACCCCACTCCTGGTATATCCTTTCTTTAAAAACGCTGAAGGAAAGTACAGTTGGTCCTGGGAGTAAGCGTTTCATTATCAGCAATCAAGATTGCATTATGAAAATTTGACTTTTTCTGGATGCAGTCTCAAAATGTCAACCGTGGGTTAATCAAAAACAAATCAAAGCCATTTCTACATACCACACTGGCCAAGTGGTTAAGGTTTTGGAAATAAAATCCAAAAGATTTGTATCTATTTGGGTGTAAACCCCTCTCCAAACGTGAGGCTTTTATTTGGAATTCTGCCAAGTTTCCTTCAAAGGAGCCAATCCTGGAATAACATTGAAGCTATTTTTGCATAGTCACAAAAACTTTCACCTGTCGCAACAATGAACTTTATGTTAACAACACTGCATAAATTCCTGGGCTTTAAACTTAAATTGCTACTTAAAGCAAAGAAAATTAAGATTCAAAGTCAGTTATTGAAGAAAGAAATTGTATAAACCTACATAAAGAGCTTTGTTGTTATAACTGTTGAAACGCTGAAGGTGACAACAGTTGACCCTCGGAGCAAGCGTTTTATTTTTAGCCATCAACATTTCATCATGAAAATTCAGCTTTTTGTGTATATAGTCTCAAAATGCCAACCTAGGGTTCATGAAGAGCAAATGATAGCCATTTGTTCATTGGTTCTTAGCAGGGTGACAAAATGGTTAAGGATTTGGAAATAAAACCATTAGATGCGTATCCATGTGGGTGTGAACACCTCTACAAGTGTGAGGTTTACCTTTCGGAGGTCTGTCACATTTCCTGCAAAGGAGCCAATCCTGGAGCAACATTGAAGCTGTACGCGCATGATCACAAGAACTTTCCCCTGTCGTAACAATGAACTTTATGTTATGACCAAGACATGAATTCCTTGGCTTTAGAGTCAAAATTGCTATTTAAGGAAAATATAATTAAGCTTTAAAGTTAGTTCATAAAGATAGAATTTGTTTAAACCTATAGAAAGTGCTGTGGTGTTATAACTGCTACCTTTGATGGCAAGCGTCTAATTCACAGATTTTCACCAGGATGGCCGAGTGGTTAAGGCGTTGGACTTAAGATCCAATGGATATATATCCACGTGGGTTCAAACCCCACTCCTGGTAGCCCTTTTCTTTAAAACGCTGAGGGTGATGACAACTAACACTCTGAGCAAGCTTTTTTCGGCCATCAACATTTCAATAATAATCTTTGGCTTTTTGTGTATGTGTATCCATATGGGTTTGAACCACTCTCCAAGCGTAAGGATGTTTTTTGGAGTTCTCCCAAGTTTCCTACAAAGGAGCCAATCCTGGAATAACATTAAAGCTATTCTTGCATGGTCATAAAAAACGTTCTCTAGTCGTCGCAACAATGATGTTTATGTTGTGACCACTAGATAAATTCATTGGCTTTGCACACGCAATTGCCATTTAAGGCAAAGATAATTAAGTTTCCAAGTCATTTCTTAAAGATAGAAATTATATAAACCTATGTAAAGAACTGTGGTGTTATAACTGTTTCCTTTCATTGCAATAAATAAAAGCTCGTAGACTTTCACCAGGATGGCCGAGTGGTTAAGGCGTTGGACTTAAGATCCAATGGATATGTATCCGCGTGGGTTCAAACCCCACTCCTGGTATATCCTTTCTTTAAAAACGCTGAAGGAAAGTACAGTTGGTCCTGGGAGCAAGCGTTTCATTATCAGCAATCAAGATTGCATTATGAAAATTTGACTTTTTCTGGATGCAGTCTCAAAATGTCAACCTTGGGTTAATCAAAAACAAATCAAAGCCATTTGTACATACCACACTGGCCAAGTGGTTAAGGTTTTGGAAATAAAATCCAAAAGAATTGTATCTATTTGGGTGTAAACCCCTCTCCAAACGTGAGGCTTATCTTTGGAATTCTGCCAAGTTTCCTTCAAAGGAGCCAATCCTGGAATAACATTGAAGCTATTTTTGCATAGTCACAAAAACTTTCCCCCTTTCGCAAAAAATTAACTTTATGTTAACAACACTGCATAAATTCCTGGGCTTTAAACTCAAATTGCTACTTAAAGCAAAGAAAATTAAGATTCAAAGTCAGTTATTAAAGAAAGAAATTGTATAAACCTACATAAAGAGCTTTGTTGTTATAACTGTTGAAACGCTGAAGGTGACAACAGTTGACCCTCGGAGCAAGCGTTTTATTTTTAGCCATCAACATTTCATTATGAAAATTCAGCTTTTTGTGTATGTAGTCTAAAAATGCCAACCTAGGGTTCATGAAGAGCAAATGATAGCCATTTGTTCATTGGTTCTTAGCAGGGTGACAAAATGGTTAAGGATTTGGAAATAAAACCATTAGATGCGTATCCATGTGGGTGTGAACACCTCTCCAAGTGTGAGGTTTACCTTTCGGAGGTCTGTCACATTTCCTGCAAAGGAGCCAATCCTGGAGCAACATTGAAGCTGTACGCGCATGGTCACAAGAACTTTCCCCTGTCGTAACAATGAACTTTATGTTATAACCAAGACATGAATTCCTTGGCTTTAGAGTCAAAATTGCTATTTAAGGAAAAGATAATTAAGCTTTAAAGTCAGTTCATAAAGATAGAAATTGTTTAAACCTATAGAAAGTGCTGTGGTGTTATAACTGCTACCTTTGATGGCAAGTGTCCAATTCACAGATTTTGACCAGGATGGCCGAGTGTTTAAGGCGTTGGACTTAAGATCCAATGGATATATATCCGCGTGGGTTCAAACCCCACTCCTGGTAGCCCTTTTCTTTAAAACGCTGAGGGTGATGACAACTAACACTCTGAGCAAGCTTTTTTCGGCCATCAACATTTCAATAATAATCTTTGGCTTTTTGTGTATGTGTATCCATATGGGTGTGAACCACTCTCCAAGCGTAAGGATGTTTTTTGGAGTTCTCCCAAGTTTCCTACAAAGGAGCCAATCCTGGAATAACATTGAAGCTATTCTTGCATGGTCATAAAAACGTTCTCTAGTTGTCGCAACAATGATGTTTATGTTGTGACCACTAGATAAATTCATTGGCTTTGCACACGCAATTGCCATTTAAGGCAAAGATAATTAAGTTTCCAAGTCATTTCTTAAAGATAGAAATTATATAAACCTATGATAAGAACTGTGGTGTTATAACTGTTTCCTTTTAATTGCAAGAAATAAAAGCTCGTAGATTTTCACCAGGATGGCCGAGTGGTTAAGGCGTTGGACTTAAGATCCAATGGATATGTATCCGCATGAGTTCAAACCCCACTCCTGGTATATCCTTTCTTTAAAAACGCTGAAGGAAAGTACAGTTGGTCCTGGGAGCAAGCGTTTCATTATCAGCAATCAAGATTGCATTATGAAAATTTGACTTTTTCTGGATGCAGTCTCAAAATGTCAACCGTGGGTTAATCAAAAACAAATCAAAGCCATTTCTACATACCACACTGGCCAAGTGGTTAAGGTTTTGGAAATAAAATCCAAAAGATTTGTATCTATTTGGGTGTAAACCCCTCTCCAAACGTGAGGCTTATATTTGAAATTCTGCCAAGTTTCCTTCAAAGGAGCCAATCCTGGAATAACATTGAAGCTATTTTTGCATAGTCATAAAAACTTTCACCTGTCGCAACAATGAACTTTATGTTATAACCAAGACATGAATTCCTTGGCTTTAGAGTCAAAATGGCTATTTAAGGAAAAGATAATTAAGCTTTAAAGTTAGTTCATAAAGATAGAAATTGTTTAAACCTATAGAAAGTGCTGTGGTGTTATAACTGCTACCTTTGATGGCAAGCGTCCAGTTCACAGATTTTCACCAGGATGGCCGAGTGGTTAAGGCGTTGGACTTAAGATCCAATGGATATATATCCGCGTGGGTTCAAACCCCACTCCTGGTAGCCCTTTTCTTTAAAACGCTGAGGGTGATGACAACTAACACTCTGAGCAAGCTTTTTTTTGGCCATCAACATTTCAATAATAATCTTTGGCTTTTATGTGTATCCATATGGGTGTGAACCACTCTCCAAGCGTAAGGATGTTTTTTGGAGTTCTCCCAAGTTTCCTACAAAGGAGCCAATCCTGGAATAACATTGAAGCTATTCTTGCATGGTCATAAAAACTTTCTCTAGTCGTCGCAACAATGATGTTTATGTTGTGACCACTAGATAAATTCATTGGCTTTGCACACGCAATTGCCATTTAAGGCAAAGATAATTAAGTTTCCAAGTCATTTCTTAAAGATAGAAATTATATAAACCTATGTAAAGAACTGTGGTGTTATAACTGTTTCTTTTAATTGCAAGAAATAAAAGCTCATAGACTTTCACCAGGAAGGCCGAGTGGTTAAGGCATTGGACTTAAGATCCAATGGATATGTATCCGCGTGGGTTCAAACCCCACTCCTGGTATATCCTTTCTTTAAAAACGCTGAAGGAAAGTACAGTTGGTCCTGGGAGCAAGCGTTTCATTATCAGCAATCAAGATTGCATTATGAAAATTTGACTTTTTCTGGATGCAGTCTCAAAATGTCAACCGTGGGTTAATCAAAAACAAATCAAAGCCATTTGTACATACCACACTGGCCAAGTGGTTAAGGTTTTGGAAATAAAATCCAAAAGATTTGTATCTATTTGGGTGTAAACCCCTCTCCAAACGTGAGGCTTATATTTGAAATTCTGCCAAGTTTGCTTCAAAGGAGCCAATCCTGGAATAACATTGAAGCTATTTTTGCATAGTCACAAAAACTTTCACCTGTCGCAACAATGAACTTTATGTTAACAACACTGCATAAATTCCTGGGCTTTAAACTCAAATTGCTACTTAAAGCAAAGAAAATTAAGATTCAAAGTCAGTTATTGAAGAAAGAAATTGTATAAACCTACATAAAGAGCTTTGTTGTTATAACTGTTGAAACGCTGAAGGTGACAACAGTTGACCCTCGGAGCAAGCGTTTTATTTTTAGCCATCAACATTTCATTATGAAAATTCAGCTTTTTGTGTATGTAGTCTCAAAATGCCAACCTAGGGTTCATGAAGAGCAAATGATAGCCATTTGTTCATTGGTTCTTAGCAGGGTGACAAAATGGTTAAGGATTTGGAAATAAAACCATTAGATGCGTATCCATGTGGGTGTGAACACCTCTCCAAGTGTGAGGTTTACCTTTCGGAGGTCTGTCACATTTCCTGCAAAGAAGCCAACCCTAGAGCAACATTGAAGCTGTACGCGCATGGTCACAAGAACTTTCCCCTGTCGCAACAATGAACTTTATGTTATGACCAAGACATGAATTCCTTGGCTTTAGAGTCAAAATTGCTATTTAAGGAAGAGATAATTAAGCTTTAAAGTTAGTTCATAAAGATAGAAATTGTTTAAACCTATAGAAAGTGCTGTGGTGTTATAACTGCTACCTTTGATGGCAAGCGTCCAGTTCACAGATTTTACTAGGATGGCCGAGTGGTTAAGGCGTTGGACTTAAGATCCAATGGATATATATCCGCGTGGGTTCAAACCCCACTCCTGGTAGCCCTTTTCTTTAAAACGCTGAGGGTGATGACAACTAACACTCTGAGCAAGCTTTTTTCGGCCATCAACATTTCAATAATAATCTTTGGCTTTTATGTGTATCCATATGGGTGTGAACCACTCTCCAAGCGTAAGGATGTTTTTTGGAGTTCTCCCAAGTTTCCTACAAAGGAGCCAATCCTGGAATAACATTGAAGCTATTCTTGCATGGTCATAAAAACGTTCTCTAGTTGTCGCAACAATGATGTTTATGTTGTGACCACTAGATAAATTCATTGGCTTTGCACACGCAATTGCCATTTAAGGCAAAGATAATTAAGTTTCCCAGTCATTTCTTAAAGATAGAAATTATATAAACCTATGTAAAGAACTGTGGTGTTATAACTGTTTCCTTTCATTGCAATAAATAAAAGCTTGTAGACTTTCACCAGGATGGCCGAGTGGTTAAGGCGTTAGACTTAAAATCCAATGGATATGTATCTGCGTGGGTTCAAACCCAACTCCTGGTATATCCTTTCTTTAAAAACGCTGAAGGAAAGTACAGTTGGTCCTGGGAGCAAGCGTTTCATTATAAGCAATCAAGAATTCATTATGAAAATTTGACTTTTTCTGGATGCAGTCTCAAAATGTCAACCTTGGGTTAATCAAAAACAAATCAAAGCCATTTGTACATACCACACTGGCCAAGTGGTTAAGGTTTTGGAAATAAAATCCAAAAGATTTGTATCTATTTGGGTGTAAACCCCTCTCCAAACGTGAGGCTTATCTTTGGAATTCTGCCAAGTTTCCTTCAAAGGAGCCAATCCTGGAATAACATTGAAGCTATTTTTGCATAGTCACAAAAACTTTCACCTGTCGCAACAATGAACTTTATGTTAACAACACTGCATAAATTCCTGGGCTTTAAACTCAAATTGCTACTTAAAGCAAAGAAAATTAAGATTCAAAGTCAGTTATTGAAGAAAGAAATTGTATAAACCTACATAAAGAGCTTTGTTGTTATAACTGTTGAAACGCTGAAGGTGACAACAGTTGACCCTCGGAGCAAGCGTTTTATTTTTAGCCATCAACATTTCATTATGAAAATTCAGCTTTTTGTGTATGTAGTCTCAAAATGCCAACCTAGGGTTCATGAAGAGCAAATGATAGCCATTTGTTCATTGGTTCTTAGCAGGGTGACAAAATGGTTAAGGATTTGGAAATAAAACCATTAGATACGTATCCATGTGGGTGTGAACACCTCTCCAAGTGTGAGGTTTACCTTTCGGAGGTCTGTCACATTTCCTGCAAAGGAGCCAACCCTAGAGCAACATTGAAGCTGTACGCGCATGGTCACAAGAACTTTCCCCTGTCGCAACAATGAACTTTATGTTATGACCAAGACATGAATTCCTTGGCTTTAGAGTCAAAATTGCTATTTAAGGAAGAGATAATTAAGCTTTAAAGTTAGTTCATAAAGATAGAAATTGTTTAAACCTATAGAAAGTGCTGTGGTGTTATAACTGCTACTTTTGATGGCAAGCGTCCAATTCACAGATTTTCACCAGGATGGCCGAGTGGTTAAGGCGTTGGACTTAAGATCCAATGGATATGTATCCGCGTGGGTTCAAACCCCACTCCTGGTAGCCCTTTTCTTTAAAACGCTGAGGGTGATGACAACTAACACTCTGAGCAAGCTTTTTTCGGCCATCAACATTTCAATAATAATCTTTGGCTTTTATGTGTATCCATATGGGTGTGAACCACTCTCCAAGCGTAAGGATGTTTTTTGGAGTTCTCCCAAGTTTCCTACAAAGGAGCCAATCCTGGAATAACATTGAAGCTATTCTTGCATGGTCATAAAAACTTTCTCTAGTCGTCGCAACAATGATGTTTATGTTGTGACCACTAGATAAATTCATTGGCTTTGCACACGCAATTGCCATTTAAGGCAAAGATAATTAAGTTTCCAAGTCATTTCTTAAAGATAGAAATTATATAAACCTATGTAAAGAACTGTGGTGTTATAACTGTTTCCTTTCATTGCAAGAAATAAAAGCGCATAGACTTTCACCAGGATGGCCGAGTGGTTAAGGCGTTGGACTTAAGATCCAATGGATATGTATCCGCGTGGGTTCAAACCCCACTCCTGGTATATCCTTTCTTTAAAAACGCTGAAGGAAAGTACAGTTGGTCCTGGGAGCAAGCGTTTCATTATCAGCAATCAAGATTGCATTATGAAAATTTGACTTTTTCTGGATGCAGTCTCAAAATGTCAACCTTGGGTTAATCAAAAACAAATCAAAGCCATTTGTACATACCACACTGGCCAAGTGGTTAAGGTTTTGGAAATAAAATCCAAAAGATTTGTATCTATTTGGGTGTAAACCCCTCTCCAAACGTGAGGCTTATATTTGAAATTCTGCCAAGTTTCCTTCAAAGGAGCCAATCCTGGAATAACATTGAAGCTATTTTTGCATAGTCACAAAAACATTCACCTGTCGCAACAATGAACTTTATGTTAACAACACTGCATAAATTCCTGGGCTTTAAACTCAAATTGATACTTAAAGCAAAGAAAATTAAGATTCAAAGTCAGTTATTGAAGAAAGAAATTGTATAAACCTACATAAAGAGCTTTGTTGTTATAACTGTTGAAACGCTGAAGGTGACAACAGTTGACCCTCGGAGCAAGCGTTTTATTTTTAGCCATCAACATTTCATTATGAAAATTCAGCTTTTTGTGTATGTAGTCTCAAAATGCCAACCTAGGGTTCATGAAGAGCAAATGATAGCCATTTGTTCATTGGTTCTTAGCAGGGTGACAAAATGGTTAAGGATTTGGAAATAAAACCATTAGATGCGTATCCATGTGGGTGTGAACACCTCTCCAAGTGTGAGGTTTACCTTTCGGAGGTCTGTCACATTTCCTGCAAAGGAGCCAACCCTAGAGCAACATTGAAGCTGTACGCGCATGGTCACAAGAACTTTCCCCTGTCGCAACAATGAACTTTATGTTATGACCAAGACATGAATTCCTTGGCTTTAGAGTCAAAATTGCTATTTAAGGAAGAGATAATTAAGCTTTAAAGTTAGTTCATAAAGATAGAAATTGTTTAAACCTATAGAAAGTGCTGTGGTGTTATAACTGCTACCTTTGATGGCAAGCGTCCAGTTCACAGATTTTACCAGGATGGCCGAGTGTTTAAGGCGTTGGACTTAAGATCCAATGGATATATATCCGCGTGGGTTCAAACCCCACTCCTGGTAGCCCTTTTCTTTAAAACGCTGAGGGTGATGACAACTAACACTCTGAGCAAGCTTTTTTCGGCCATCAACATTTCAATAATAATCTTTGGCTTTTTGTGTATGTGTATCCATATGGGTGTGAACCACTCTCCAAGCGTAAGGATGTTTTTTGGAGTTCTCCCAAGTTTCCTACAAAGGAGCCAATCCTGGAATAACATTGAAGCTATTCTTGCATGGTCATAAAAACTTTCTCTAGTTGTCGCAACAATGATGTTTATGTTGTGACCACTAGATAAATTCATTGGCTTTGCACACGCAATTGCCATTTAAGGCAAAGATAATTAAGTTTCCAAGTCATTTCTTAAAGATAGAAATTATATAAACCTATGAAAAGAACTGTGGTGTTATAACTGTTTCCTTTTAATTGCAAGAAATAAAAGCTCGTAGATTTTCACCAGGATGGCCGAGTGGTTAAGGCGTTGGACTTAAGATCCAATGGATATGTATCCGCGTGGGTTCAAACCCCACTCCTGGTATATCCTTTCTTTAAAAACGCTGAAGGAAAGTACAGTTGGTCCTGGGAGCAAGCGTTTCATTATCAGCAATCAAGATTGCATTATGAAAATTTGACTTTTTCTGGATGCAGTCTCAAAATGTCAACCGTGGGTTAATCAAAAACAAATCAAAGCCATTTCTACATACCACACTGGCCAAGTGGTTAAGGTTTTGGAAATAAAATCCCCAAGATTTGTATCTATTTGGGTGTAAACCCCTCTCCAAACGTGAGGCTTATATTTGAAATTCTGCCAAGTTTCCTTCAAAGGAGCCAATCCTGGAATAACATTGAAGCTATTTTTGCATAGTCACAAAAACTTTCACCTGTCGCAACAATGAACTTTATGTTATGACCAAGACATGAATTCCTTGGCTTTAGAGTCAAAATTGCTATTTAAGGAAGAGATAATTAAGCTTTAAAGTTAGTTCATAAAGATAGAAATTGTTTAAACCTATAGAAAGTGCTGTGGTGTTATAACTGCTACCTTTGATGGCAAGCGTCCAGTTCACAGATTTTCACCAGGATGGCCGAGTGGTTAAGGCGTTGGACTTAAGATCCAATGGATATATATCCGCGTGGGTTCAAACCCCACTCCTGGTAGCCCTTTTCTTTAAAACGCTGAGGGTGATGACAACTAACACTCTGAGCAAGCTTTTTTCGGCCATCAACATTTCAATAATAATCTTTGGCTTTTATGTGTATCCATATGGGTGTGAACCACTCTCCAAGCGTAAGGATGTTTTTTGGAGTTCTCCCAAGTTTCCTACAAAGGAGCCTATCCTGGAATAACATTGAAGCTATTCTTGCATGGTCATAAAAACTTTCTCTAGTCGTCGCAACAATGATGTTTATGTTGTGACCACTAGATAAATTCATTGGCTTTGCACACGCAATTGCCATTTAAGGCAAAGATAATTAAGTTTCCAAGTCATTTCTTAAAGATAGAAATTATATAAACCTATGTAAAGAACTGTGGTGTTATAACTGTTTCCTTTCATTGCAAGAAATAAAAGCTCATAGACTTTCACCAGGATGGCCGAGTGGTTAAGGCGTTGGACTTAAGATCCAATGGATATGTATCCGCGTGGGTTCAAACCCCACTCCTGGTATATCCTTTCTTTAAAAACGCTGAAGGAAAGTACAGTTGGTCCTGGGAGCAAGCGTTTCATTATCAGCAATCAAGATTGCATTATGAAAATTTGAATTTTTCTGGATGCAGTCTCAAAATGTCAACCGTGGGTTAATCAAAAACAAATCAAAGCCATTTCTACATACCACACTGGCCAAGTGGTTAAGGTTTTGGAAATAAAATCCAAAAGATTTGTATCTATTTGGGTGTAAACCCCTCTCCAAACGTGAGGCTTATATTTGAAATTCTGCCAAGTTTCCTTCAAAGGAGCCAATCCTGGAATAACATTGAAGCTATTTTTGCATAGTCACAAAAACTTTCACCTGTCGCAACAATGAACTTTATGTTAACAACACTGCATAAATTCCTGGGCTTTAAACTCAAATTGCTACTTAAAGCAAAGAAAATTAAGATTCAAAGTCAGTTATTGAAGAAAGAAATTGTATAAACCTACATAAAGAGCTTTGTTGTTATAACTGTTGAAACGCTGAAGGTGACAACAGTTGACCCTCGGAGCAAGCGTTTTATTTTTAGCCATCAACATTTCATTATGAAAATTCAGCTTTTTGTGTATGTAGTCTCAAAATGCCAACCTAGGGTTCATGAAGAGCAAATGATAGCCATTTGTTCATTGGTTCTTAGCAGGGTGACAAAATGGTTAAGGATTTGGAAATAAAACCATTAGATGCGTATCCATGTGGGTGTGAACACCTCTCCAAGTGTGAGGTTTACCTTTCGGAGGTCTGTCACATTTCCTGCAAAGGAGCCAACCCTGGAGCAACATTGAAGCTGTACGCGCATGGTCACAAGAACTTTCCCCTGTCGCAACAATGAACTTTATGTTATGACCAAGACATGAATTCCTTGGCTTTAGAGTCAAAATTGCTATTTAAGGAAAAGATAATTAAGCTTTAAAGTTAGTTCATAAAGATAGAAATTGTTTAAACCTATAGAAAGTGCTTTGGTGTTATAACTGCTACCTTTGATGGCAAGAGTGAAATTCACAGATTTTCACCAGGATGGCCGAGTGGTTAAGGCGTTGGACTTAAGATCCAATGGATATATATCCGCGTGGGTTCAAACCCCACTCCTGGTAGCCCTTTTCTTTAAAACGCTGAGGGTGATGACAACTAACACTCTGAGCAAGCTTTTTTCGGCCATCAACATTTCAATAATAATCTTTGGCTTTTATGTGTATCCATATGGGTGTGAACCACTCTCCAAGCGTAAGGATGTTTTTTGGAGTTCTCCCAAGTTTCCTACAAAGGAGCCAATCCTGGAATAACATTGAAGCTATTCTTGCATGGTCATAAAAACTTTCTCTAGTCGTCGCAACAATGATGTTTATGTTGTGACCACTAGATAAATTCATTGGCTTTGCACACGCAATTGCCATTTAAGGCAAAGATAATTAAGTTTCCAAGTCATTTCTTAAAGATAGAAATTATATAAACCTATGTAAAGAACTGTGGTGTTATGACTGTTTCCATTCATTGCAAGAAATAAAAGCTCATAGACTTTCACCAGGATGGCCGAGTGGTTAAGGCGTTGGCTTTAAGATCCAAAGGATATGTATCCGCGTGGGTTCAAACCCTACTCCTGGTATATTCTTTCTTTAAAAACGCTGAAGGAAAGTACAGTTGGTCCTTGGAGCAAGCGTTTCATTATCAGCAATCAAGATTGCATTATGAAAATTTGACTTTTTCTGGATGCAGTCTCAAAATGTCAACCGTGGGTTAATCAAAAACAAATCAAAGCCATTTCTACATACCACACTGGCCAAGTGGTTAAGGTTTTGGAAATAAAATCCAAAAGAATTGTATCTATTTGGGTGTAAACCCCTTTTCAAACGTGAGGCTTATATTTGAATTTCTGCCAAGTTTCCTTCAAAGGAGCCAATCCTGGAATAACATTGAAGCTATTTTTGCATAGTCACAAAAACTTTCACCTGTCGCAACAATGAACTTTATGTTAACAACACTGCATAAATTCCTGGGCTTTAAACTCAAATTGCTACTTAAAGCAAAGAAAATTAAGATTCAAAGTCAGTTATTGAAGAAAGAAATTGTATAAACCTACATAAAGAGCTTTGTTGTTATAACTGTTGAAACGCTGAAGGTGACAACAGTTGACCCTCGGAGCAAGCGTTTTATTTTTAGCCATCAACATTTCATTATGAAAATTCAGCTTTTTGTGTATGTAGTCTCAAAATGCCAACCTAGGGTTCATGAAGAGCAAATGATAGCCATTTGTTCATTGGTTCTTAGCAGGGTGACAAAATGGTTAAGGATTTGGAAATAAAACCATTAGATGCGTATCCATGTGGGTGTGAACACCTCTCCAAGTGTGAGGTTTACCTTTCGGAGGTCTGTCACATTTCCTGCAAAGGAGCCAACCCTAGAGCAACATTGAAGCTGTACGCGCATGGTCACAAGAACTTTCCCCTGTCGCAACAATGAACTTTATGTTATGACCAAGACATGAATTCCTTGGCTTTAGAGTCAAAATTGCTATTTAAGGAAAAGATAATTAAGCTTTAAAGTTAGTTCATAAAGATAGAAATTGTTTAAACCTATAGAAAGTGCTGTGGTGTTATAACTGCTACCTTTGATGGCAAGCGTCCAGTTCACAGATTTTCACCAGGATGGCCGAGTGGTTAAGGCGTTGGACTTAAGATCCAATGGATATATATCCGCGTGGGTTCAAACCCCACTCCTGGTAGCCCTTTTCTTTAAAACGCTGAGGGTGATGACAACTAACACTCTGAGCAAGCTTTTTTCGGCCATCAACATTTCAATAATAATCTTTGGCTTTTATGTGTATCCATATGGGTGTGAACCACTCTCCAAGCGTAAGGATGTTTTTTGGAGTTCTCCCAAGTTTCCTACAAAGGAGCCAATCCTGGAATAACATTGAAGCTATTCTTGCATGGTCATAAAAACTTTCTCTAGTCGTCGCAACAATGATGTTTATGTTGTGACCACTAGATAAATTCATTGGCTTTGCACACGCAATTGCCATTTAAGGCAAAGATAATTAAGTTTCCAAGTCATTTCTTAAAGATAGAAATTATATAAACCTATGTAAAGAACTGTGGTGTTATAACTGTTTCCTTTAATTGCAAGAAATAAAAGCTCATAGACTTTCACCAGGTTGGCCGAGTGGTTAAGGCGTTGGACTTAAGATCCAATGGATATGTATCCGCGTGGATTGAAACCCCACTCCTGGTATATCCTTTCTTTAAAAACGCTGAAGGAAAGTACAGTTGGTCCTGGGAGCAAGCGTTTCATTATCAGCAATCAAGATTGCATTATGAAAATTTGACTTTTTCTGGATGCAGTCTCAAAATGTCAACCGTGGGTTAATCAAAAACAAATCAAAGCCATTTCTACATACCACACTGGCCAAGTGGTTAAGGTTTTGGAAATAAAATCCAAAAGATTTGTATCTATTTGGGTGTAAACCCCTCTCCAAACGTGAGGCTTATATTTGAAATTCTGCCAAGTTTCCTTCAAAGGAGCCAATCCTGGAATAACATTGAAGCTATTTTTGCATAGTCACAAAAACTTTCACCTGTCGCAACAATGAACTTTATGTTAACAACACTGCATAAATTCCTGGGCTTTAAACTCAAATTGCTACTTAAAGCAAAGAAAATTAAGATTCAAAGTCAGTTATTGAAGAAAGAAATTGTATAAACCTACATAAAGAGCTTTGTTGTTATAACTGTTGAAACGCTGAAGGTGACAACAGTTGACCCTCGGAGCAAGCGTTTTATTTTTAGCCATCAACATTTCATTATGAAAATTCAGCTTTTTGTGTATGTAGTCTCAAAATGCCAACCTAGGGTTCATGAAGAGCAAATGATAGCCATTTGTTCATTGGTTCTTAGCAGGGTGACAAAATGGTTAAGGATTTGGAAATAAAACCATTAGATGCGTATCCATGTGGGTGTGAACACCTCTCCAAGTGTGAGGTTTACCTTTCGGAGGTCTGTCACATTTCCTGCAAAGGAGCCAACCCTAGAGCAACATTGAAGCTGTACGCGCATGGTCACAAGAACTTTCCCCTGTCGCAACAATGAACTTTATGTTATGACCAAGACATGAATTCCTTGGCTTTAGAGTCAAAATTGCTATTTAAGGAAGAGATAATTAAGCTTTAAAGTTAGTTCATAAAGATAGAAATTGTTTAAACCTATAGAAAGTGCTGTGGTGTTATAACTGCTACCTTTGATGGCAAGCGTCCAGTTCACAGATTTTCACCAGGATGGCCGAGTGGTTAAGGCGTTGGACTTAAGATCCAATGGATATATATCCGCGTGGGTTCAAACCCCACTCCTGGTAGCCCTTTTCTTTAAAACGCTGAGGGTGATGACAACTAACACTCTGAGCAAGCTTTTTTTGGCCATCAACATTTCAATAATAATCTTTGGCTTTTATGTGTATCCATATGGGTGTGAACCACTCTCCAAGCGTAAGGATGTTTTTTGGAGTTCTCCCAAGTTTCCTACAAAGGAGCCAATCCTGGAATAACATTGAAGCTATTCTTGCATGGTCATAAAAACTTTCTCTAGTCGTCGCAACAATGATGTTTATGTTGTGACCACTAGATAAATTCATTGGCTTTGCACACGCAATTGCCATTTAAGGCAAAGATAATTAAGTTTCCAAGTCATTTCTTAAAGATAGAAATTATATAAACCTATGTAAAGAACTGTGGTGTTATAAATGTTTCCTTTCATTGCAAGAAATAAAAGCTCACAGACTTTCACCAGGATGGCCGAGTGGTTAAGGCGTTGGACTTAAGATCCAATGGATTTGTATCCGCGTGGGTTCAAACCCCACTCCTGGTATATCCTTTCTTTAAAAACACTGAAGGAAAGTACAGTTGGTCCTTGGAGCAAGCGTTTCATTATCAGCAATCAAGAATTCATTATGAAAATTTGACTTTTTCTGGATGCAGTCTCAAAATGTCAACCTTGGGTTAATCAAAAACAAATCAAAGCCATTTCTACATACCACACTGGCCAAGTGGTTAAGGTTTTGGAAATAAAATCCAAAAGATTTGTATCTATTTGGGTGTAAACCCCTCTCCAAACGTGAGGCTTATATTTGAAATTCTGCCAAGTTTCCTTCAAAGGAGCCAATCCTGGAATAACATTGAAGCTATTTTTGCATAGTCACAAAAACTTTCACCTGTCGCAACAATGAACTTTATGTTAACAACACTGCATAAATTCCTGGGCTTTAAACTCAAATTGCTACTTAAAGCAAAGAAAATTAAGATTCAAAGTCAGTTATTGAAGAAAGAAATTGTATAAACCTACATAAAGAGCTTTGTTGTTATAACTGTTGAAACGCTGAAGGTGACAACAGTTGACCCTCGGAGCAAGCGTTTTATTTTTAGCCATCAACATTTCATTATGAAAATTCAGCTTTTTGTGTATGTAGTCTCAAAATGCCAACCTAGGGTTCATGAAGAGCAAATGATAGCCATTTGTTCATTGGTTCTTAGCAGGGTGACAAAATGGTTAAGGATTTGGAAATAAAACCATTAGATGCGTATCCATGTGGGTGTGAACACCTCTCCAAGTGTGAGGTTTACCTTTCGGAGGTCTGTCACATTTCCTGCAAAGGAGCCAACCCTAGAGCAACATTGAAGCTGTACGCGCATGGTCACAAGAACTTTCCCCTGTCGCAACAATGAACTTTATGTTATGACCAAGACATGAATTCCTTGGCTTTAGAGTCAAAATTGCTATTTAAGGAAAAGATAATTAAGCTTTAAAGTTAGTTCATAAAGATAGAAATTGTTTAAACCTATAGAAAGTGCTGTGGTGTTATAGCTGCTACCTTTGATGGCAAGCGTCCAATTCACAGATTTTCACCAGGATGGCCGAGTGGTTAAGGCGTTGGACTTAAGATCCAATGGATATGTATCCGCGTGGGTTCAAACCCCACTCCTGGTAGCCCTTTTCTTTAAAACGCTGAGGGTGATGACAACTAACACTCTGAGCAAGCTTTTTTTCGGCCATCAACATTTCAATAATAATCTTTGGCTTTTATGTGTATCCATATGGGTGTGAACCACTCTCCAAGCGTAAGGATGTTTTTTGGAGTTCTCCCAAGTTTCCTACAAAGGAGCCAATCCTGGAATAACATTGAAGCTATTCTTGCATGGTCATAAAAACTTTCTCTAGTCGTCGCAACAATGATGTTTATGTTGTGATCACTAGATAAATTCATTGGCTTTGCACACGCAATTGCCATTTAAGGCAAAGATAATTAAGTTTCCAAGTCATTTCTTAAAGATAGAAATTATATAAACCTATGTAAAGAACTGTGGTGTTATAACTGTTTCCTTTCATTGCAAGAAATAAAAGCGCATAGACTTTCACCAGGATGGCCGAGTGGTTAAGGCGTTGGACTTAAGATCCAATGGATATGTATCCGCGTGGGTTCAAACCCCACTCCTGGTATATCCTTTCTTTAAAAACGCTGAAGGAAAGTACAGTTGGTCCTGGGAGCAAGCGTTTCATTATCAGCAATCAAGATTGCATTATGAAAATTTGACTTTTTCTGGATGCAGTCTCAAAATGTCAACCGTGGGTTAATCAAAAACAAATCAAAGCCATTTCTACATACCACACTGGCCAAGTGGTTAAGGTTTTGGAAATAAAATCCAAAAGATTTGTATCTATTTGGGTGTAAACCCCTCTCCAAACGTGAGGCTTATATTTGAAATTCTGCCAAGTTTCCTTCAAAGGAGCCAATCCTGGAATAACATTGAAGCTATTTTTGCATAGTCACAAAAACTTTCACCTGTCGCAACAATGAACTTTATGTTAACAACACTGCATAAATTCCTGGGCTTTAAACTCAAATTGCTACTTAAAGCAAAGAAAATTAAGATTCAAAGTCAGTTATTGAAGAAAGAAATTGTATAAACCTACATAAAGAGCTTTGTTGTTATAACTGTTGAAACGCTGAAGGTGACAACAGTTGACCCTCGGAGCAAGCGTTTTATTTTTAGCCATCAACATTTCATTATGAAAATTCAGCTTTTTGTGTATGTAGTCTCAAAATGCCAACCTAGGGTTCATGAAGAGCAAATGATAGCCATTTGTTCATTGGTTCTTAGCAGGGTGACAAAATGGTTAAGGATTTGGAAATAAAACCATTAGATGCGTATCCATGTGGGTGTGAACACCTCTCCAAGTGTGAGGTTTACCTTTCGGAGGTCTGTCACATTTCCTGCAAAGGAGCCAACCCTAGAGCAACATTGAAGCTGTACGCGCATGGTCACAAGAACTTTCCCCTGTCGCAACAATGAACTTTATGTTATGACCAAGACATGAATTCCTTGGCTTTAGAGTCAAAATTGCTATTTAAGGAAAGGAAAAGATAATTAAGCTTTAAAGTTAGTTCATAAAGATAGAAATTGTTTAAACCTATAGAAAGTGCTGTGGTGTTATAACTGCTACCTTTGATGGCAAGCGTCCAGTTCACAGATTTTCACCAGGATGGCCGAGTGGTTAAGGCGTTGGACTTAAGATCCAATGGATATATATCCGCGTGGGTTCAAACCCCACTCCTGGTAGCCCTTTTCTTTAAAACGCTGATGGTGATGACAACTAACACTCTGAGCAAGCTTTTTTTGGCCATCAACATTTCAATAATAATCTTTGGCTTTTATGTGTATCCATATGGGTGTGAACCACTCTCCAAGCGTAAGGATGTTTTTTGGAGTTCTCCCAAGTTTCCTACAAAGGAGCCAATCCTGGAATAACATTGAAGCTATTCTTGCATGGTCATAAAAACTTTCTCTAGTCGTCGCAACAATGATGTTTATGTTGTGACCACTAGATAAATTCATTGGCTTTGCACACGCAATTGCCATTTAAGGCAAAGATAATTAAGTTTCCAAGTCATTTCTTAAAGATAGAAATTATATAAACCTATGTAAAGAACTGTGGTGTTATAACTGTTTCCTTTCATTGCAAGAAATAAAAGTTCATAGACTTTCACCAGGATGGCCGAGTGGTTAAGGCGTTGGACTTAAGATCCAATGGATATGTATCCGCGTGGGTTCAAACCCCACTCCTGGTATATCCTTTCTTTAAAAAAGCTGAAGGAAAGTACAGTTGGTCCAGGGAGCAAGCGTTTCATTATCAGCAATCAAGATTGCATTATGAAAATTGGAATTTTTCTGGATGCAGTCTAAAAATGTCAACCGTGGGTTAATCAAAAACAAATCAAACCCATTTGTACATACCACACTGGCCAAGTGGTTAAGGTTTTGGAAATAAAATCCAAAAGATTTGTATCTATTTGGGTGTAAACCCCTCTCCAAACGTGAGGCTTATATTTGAAATTCTGCCAAGTTTGCTTCAAAGGAGCCAATCCTGGAATAACATTGAAGCTATTTTTGCATAGTCACAAAAACTTTCACCTGTCGCAACAATGAACTTTATGTTAACAACACTGCATAAATTCCTGGGCTTTAAACTCAAATTGCTACTTAAAGCAAAGAAAATTAAGATTCAAAGTCAGTTATTGAAGAAAGAAATTGTATAAACCTACATAAAGAGCTTTGTTGTTATAACTGTTGAAACGCTGAAGGTGACAACAGTTGACCCTCGGAGCAAGCGTTTTATTTTTAGCCATCAACATTTCATTATGAAAATTCAGCTTTTTGTGTATGTAGTCTCAAAATGCCAACCTAGGGTTCATGAAGAGCAAATGATAGCCATTTGTTCATTGGTTCTTAGCAGGGTGACAAAATGGTTAAGGATTTGGAAATAAAACCATTAGATGCGTATCCATGTGGGTGTGAACACCTCTCCAAGTGTGAGGTTTACCTTTCGGAGGTCTGTCACATTTCCTGCAAAGGAGCCAACCCTAGAGCAACATTGAAGCTGTACGCGCATGGTCACAAGAACTTTCCCCTGTCGTAACAATGAACTTTATGTTATGACCAAGACATGAATTCCTTGGCTTTAGAGTCAAAATTGCTATTTAAGGAAAAGATAATTAAGCTTTAAAGTTAGTTCATAAAGATAGAAATTGTTTAAACCTATAGAAAGTGCTGTGGTGTTATAACTGCTACCTTTGATGGCAAGCGTCCAGTTCACAGATTTTTACTAGGATGGCCGAGTGGTTAAGGCGTTGGACTTAAGATCCAATGGATATATATCCGCGTGGGTTCAAACCCCACTCCTGGTAGCCCTTTTCTTTAAAACGCTGAGGGTGATGACAACTAACACTCTGAGCAAGCTTTTTTCGGCCATCAACATTTCAATAATAATCTTTGGCTTTTATGTGTATCCATATGGGTGTGAACCACTCTCCAAGCGTAAGGATGTTTTTTGGAGTTCTCCCAAGTTTCCTACAAAGGAGCCAATCCTGGAATAACATTAAAGCTATTCTTGCATGGTCATAAAAACTTTCTCTAGTCGTCGCAACAATGATGTTTATGTTGTGACCACTAGATAAATTCATTGGCTTTGCACACGCAATTGCCATTTAAGGCAAAGATAATTAAGTTTCCAAGTCATTTCTTAAAGATAGAAATTATATAAACCTATGTAAAGAACTGTGGTGTTATAACTGTTTCCTTTCATTGCAAGAAATAAAAGTTCATAGACTTTCACCAGGATGGCCGAGTGGTTAAGGCGTTGGACTTAAGATCCAATGGATATGTATCCGCGTGGGTTCAAACCCCACTCCTGGTATATCCTTTCTTTAAAAACGCTGAAGGAAAGTACAGTTGGTCCTGGGAGCAAGCGTTTCATTATCAGCAATCAAGATTGCATTATGAAAATTTGACTTTTTCTGGATGCAGTCTCAAAATGTCAACCGTGGGTTAATCAAAAACAAATCAAAGCCATTTCTACATACCACACTGGCCAAGTGGTTAAGGTTTTGGAAATAAAATCCAAAAGATTTGTATCTATTTGGGTGTAAACCCCTCTCCAAACGTGAGGCTTATATTTGAAATTCTGCCAAGTTTCCTTCAAAGGAGCCAATCCTGGAATAACATTGAAGCTATTTTTGCATAGTCACAAAAACTTTCACCTGTCGCAACAATGAACTTTATGTTAACAACACTGCATAAATTCCTGGGCTTTAAACTCAAATTGCTACTTAAAGCAAAGAAAATTAAGATTCAAAGTCAGTTATTGAAGAAAGAAATTGTATAAACCTACATAAAGAGCTTTGTTGTTATAACTGTTGAAACGCTGAAGGTGACAACAGTTGACCCTCGGAGCAAGCGTTTTATTTTTAGCCATCAACATTTCATTATGAAAATTCAGCTTTTTGTGTATGTAGTCTCAAAATGCCAACCTAGGGTTCATGAAGAGCAAATGATAGCCATTTGTTCATTGGTTCTTAGCAGGGTGACAAAATGGTTAAGGATTTGGAAATAAAACCATTAGATGCGTATCCATGTGGGTGTGAACACCTCTCCAAGTGTGAGGTTTACCTTTCGGAGGTCTGTCACATTTCCTGCAAAGGAGCCAACCCTAGAGCAACATTGAAGCTGTACGCGCATGGTCACAAGAACTTTCCCCTGTCGCAACAATGAACTTTATGTTATGACCAAGACATGAATTCCTTGGCTTTAGAGTCAAAATTGCTATTTAAGGAAGAGATAATTAAGCTTTAAAGTTAGTTCATAAAGATAGAAATTGTTTAAACCTATAGAAAATGCTGTGGTGTTATAACTGCTACCTTTGATGGCAAGCGTCCAGTTCACAGATTTTCACCAGGATGGCCGAGTGGTTAAGGCGTTGGACTTAAGATCCAATGGATATATATCCGCGTGGGTTCAAACCCCACTCCTGGTAGCCCTTTTCTTTAAAACGCTGAGGGTGATGACAACTAACACTCTGAGCAAGCTTTTTTTGGCCATCAACATTTCAATAATAATCTTTGGCTTTTATGTGTATCCATATGGGTGTGAACCACTCTCCAAGCGTAAGGATGTTTTTTGGAGTTCTCCCAAGTTTCCTACAAAGGAGCCAATCCTGGAATAACATTGAAGCTATTCTTGCATGGTCATAAAAACTTTCTCTAGTCGTCGCAACAATGATGTTTATGTTGTGACCACTAGATAAATTCATTGGCTTTGCACACGCAATTGCCATTTAAGGCAAAGATAATTAAGTTTCCAAGTCATTTCTTAAAGATAGAAATTATATAAACCTATGTAAAGAACTGTGGTGTTATAACTGTTTCCTTTCATTGCAAGAAATAAAAGCGCATAGACTTTCACCAGGATGGCCGAGTGGTTAAGGCGTTGGACTTAAGATCCAATGGATATGTATCCGCGTGGGTTCAAACCCCACTCCTGGTATATCCTTTCTTTAAAAACGCTGAAGGAAAGTACAGTTGGTCCTGGGAGCAAGCGTTTCATTATCAGCAATCAAGATTGCATTATGAAAATTTGACTTTTTCTGGATGCAGTCTCAAAATGTCAACCGTGGGTTAATCAAAAACAAATCAAAGCCATTTCTACATACCACACTGGCCAAGTGGTTAAGGTTTTGGAAATAAAATCCAAAAGATTTGTATCTATTTGGGTGTAAACCCCTCTCCAAACGTGAGGCTTATATTTGAAATTCTGCCAAGTTTCCTTCAAAGGAGCCAATCCTGGAATAACATTGAAGCTATTTTTGCATAGTCACAAAAACTTTCACCTGTCGCAACAATGAACTTTATGTTAACAACACTGCATAAATTCCTGGGCTTTAAACTCAAATTGCTACTTAAAGCAAAGAAAATTAAGATTCAAAGTCAGTTATTGAAGAAAGAAATTGTATAAACCTACATAAAGAGCTTTGTTGTTATAACTGTTGAAACGCTGAAGGTGACAACAGTTGACCCTCGGAGCAAGCGTTTTATTTTTAGCCATCAACATTTCATTATGAAAATTCAGCTTTTTGTGTATGTAGTCTCAAAATGCCAACCTAGGGTTCATGAAGAGCAAATGATAGCCATTTGTTCATTGGTTCTTAGCAGGGTGACAAAATGGTTAAGGATTTGGAAATAAAACCATTAGATGCGTATCCATGTGGGTGTGAACACCTCTCCAAGTGTGAGGTTTACCTTTCGGAGGTCTGTCACATTTCCTGCAAAGGAGCCAACCCTAGAGCAACATTGAAGCTGTACGCGCATGGTCACAAGAACTTTCCCCTGTCGCAACAATGAACTTTATGTTATGACCAAGACATGAATTCCTTGGCTTTAGAGTCAAAATTGCTATTTAAGGAAAAGATAATTAAGCTTTAAAGTTAGTTCATAAAGATAGAAATTGTTTAAACCTATAGAAAGTGCTGTGGTGTTATAACTGCTACCTTTGATGGCAAGCGTTCAACTCACAGATTTTCACCAGGATGGCCAAGTGGTTAAGGCGTTGGACTTAAGATCCAATGGATATATATCCGCGTGGGTTCAAACCCCACTCCTGGTAGCCCTTTTCTTTAAAACGCTGAGGGTGATGACAACTAACACTCTGAGCAAGCTTTTTTTTGGCCATCAACATTTCAATAATAATCTTTGGCTTTTATGTGTATCCATATGGGTGTGAACCACTCTCCAAGCGTAAGGATGTTTTTTGGAGTTCTCCCAAGTTTCCTACAAAGGAGCCAATCCTGGAATAACATTGAAGCTATTCTTGCATGGTCATAAAAACTTTCTCTAGTCGTCGCAACAATGATGTTTATGTTGTGACCACTAGATAAATTCATTGGCTTTGCACACGCAATTGCCATTTAAGGCAAAGATAATTAAGTTTCCAAGTCATTTCTTAAAGATAGAAATTATATAAACCTATGTAAAGAACTGTGGTGTTATAACTGTTTCCTTTCATTGCAAGAAATAAAAGCGCATAGACTTTCACCAGGATGGCCGAGTGGTTAAGGCGTTGGACTTAAGATCCAATGGATATGTATCCGCGTGGGTTCAAACCCCACTCCTGGTATATCCTTTCTTTAAAAACGCTGAAGGAAAGTACAGTTGGTCCTGGGAGCAAGCGTTTCATTATCAGCAATCAAGATTGCATTATGAAAATTTGACTTTTTCTGGATGCAGTCTCAAAATGTCAACCGTGGGTTAATCAAAAACAAATCAAAGCCATTTGTACATACCACACTGGCCAAGTGGTTAAGGTTTTGGAAATAAAATCCAAAAGATTTGTATCTATTTGGGTGTAAACCCCTCTCCAAACGTGAGGCTTATATTTGAAATTCTGCCAAGTTTGCTTCAAAGGAGCCAATCCTGGAATAACATTGAAGCTATTTTTGCATAGTCACAAAAAATTTCACCTGTCGCAACAATGAACTTTATGTTAACAACACTGCATAAATTCCTGGGCTTTAAACTCAAATTGCTACTTAAAGCAAAGAAAATTAAGATTCAAAGTCAGTTATTGAAGAAAGAAATTGTATAAACCTACATAAAGAGCTTTGTTGTTATAACTGTTGAAACGCTGAAGGTGACAACAGTTGACCCTCGGAGCAAGCGTTTTATTTTTAGCCATCAACATTTCATTATGAAAATTCAGCTTTTTGTGTATGTAGTCTCAAAATGCCAACCTAGGGTTCATGAAGAGCAAATGATAGCCATTTGTTCATTGGTTCTTAGCAGGGTGACAAAATGGTTAAGGATTTGGAAATAAAACCATTAGATGCGTATCCATGTGGGTGTGAACACCTCTCCAAGTGTGAGGTTTACCTTTCGGAGGTCTGTCACATTTCCTGCAAAGGAGCCAACCCTAGAGCAACATTGAAGCTGTACGCGCATGGTCACAAGAACTTTCCCCTGTCGCAACAATGAACTTTATGTTATGACCAAGACATGAATTCCTTGGCTTTAGAGTCAAAATTGCTATTTAAGGAAAAGATAATTAAGCTTTAAAGTTAGTTCATAAAGATAGAAATTGTTTAAACCTATAGAAAGTGCTGTGGTGTTATAACTGCTACCTTTGATGGCAAGCGTCCAGTTCACAGATTTTTACTAGGATGGCCGAGTGGTTAAGGCGTTGGACTTAAGATCCAATGGATATATATCCGCGTGGGTTCAAACCCCACTCCTGGTAGCCCTTTTCTTTAAAACGCTGAGGGTGATGACAACTAACACTCTGAGCAAGCTTTTTTTCGGCCATCAACATTTCAATAATAATCTTTGGCTTTTATGTGTATCCATATGGGTGTGAACCACTCTCCAAGCGTAAGGATGTTTTTTGGAGTTCTCCCAAGTTTCCTACAAAGGAGCCAATCCTGGAATAACATTGAAGCTATTCTTGCATGGTCATAAAAACTTTCTCTAGTCGTCGCAACAATGATGTTTATGTTGTGACCACTAGATAAATTCATTGGCTTTGCACACGCAATTGCCATTTAAGGCAAAGATAATTAAGTTTCCAAGTCATTTCTTAAAGATAGAAATTATATAAACCTATGTAAAGAACTGTGGTGTTATAACTGTTTCCTTTCATTGCAAGAAATAAAAGTTCATAGACTTTCACCAGGATGGCCGAGTGGTTAAGGCGTTGGACTTAAGATCCAATGGATATGTATCCGCGTGGGTTCAAACCCCACTCCTGGTATATCCTTTCTTTAAAAAAGCTGAAGGAAAGTACAGTTGGTCCTGGGAGCAAGCGTTTCATTATCAGCAATCAAGATTGCATTATGAAAATTTGACTTTTTCTGGATGCAGTCTCAAAATGTCAACCGTGGGTTAATCAAAAACAAATCAAAGCCATTTCTACATACCACACTGGCCAAGTGGTTAAGGTTTTGGAAATAAAATCCAAAAGATTTGTATCTATTTGGGTGTAAACCCCTCTCCAAACGTGAGGCTTATATTTGAAATTCTGCCAAGTTTCCTTCAAAGGAGCCAATCCTGGAATAACATTGAAGCTATTTTTGCATAGTCACAAAAACTTTCACCTGTCGCAACAATGAACTTTATGTTAACAACACTGCATAAATTCCTGGGCTTTAAACTCAAATTGCTACTTAAAGCAAAGAAAATTAAGATTCAAAGTCAGTTATTGAAGAAAGAAATTGTATAAACCTACATAAAGAGCTTTGTTGTTATAACTGTTGAAACGCTGAAGGTGACAACAGTTGACCCTCGGAGCAAGCGTTTTATTTTTAGCCATCAACATTTCATTATGAAAATTCAGCTTTTTGTGTATGTAGTCTCAAAATGCCAACCTAGGGTTCATGAAGAGCAAATGATAGCCATTTGTTCATTGGTTCTTAGCAGGGTGACAAAATGGTTAAGGATTTGGAAATAAAACCATTAGATGCGTATCCATGTGGGTGTGAACACCTCTCCAAGTGTGAGGTTTACCTTTCGGAGGTCTGTCACATTTCCTGCAAAGGAGCCAACCCTAGAGCAACATTGAAGCTGTACGCGCATGGTCACAAGAACTTTCCCCTGTCGCAACAATGAACTTTATGTTATGACCAAGACATGAATTCCTTGGCTTTAGAGTCAAAATTGCTATTTAAGGAAAAGATAATTAAGCTTTAAAGTTAGTTCATAAAGATAGAAATTGTTTAAACCTATAGAAAGTGCTGTGGTGTTATAACTGCTACCTTTGATGGCAAGCGTCCAGTTCACAGATTTTCACCAGGATGGCCGAGTGGTTAAGGCGTTGGACTTAAGATCCAATGGATATATATCCGCGTGGGTTCAAACCCCACTCCTGGTAGCCCTTTTCTTTAAAACGCTGAGGGTGATGACAACTAACACTCTGAGCAAGCTTTTTTTGGCCATCAACATTTCAATAATAATCTTTGGCTTTTATGTGTATCCATATGGGTGTGAACCACTCTCCAAGCGTAAGGATGTTTTTTGGAGTTCTCCCAAGTTTCCTACAAAGGAGCCAATCCTGGAATAACATTGAAGCTATTCTTGCATGGTCATAAAAACTTTCTCTAGTCGTCGCAACAATGATGTTTATGTTGTGACCACTAGATAAATTCATTGGCTTTGCACACGCAATTGCCATTTAAGGCAAAGATAATTAAGTTTCCAAGTCATTTCTTAAAGATAGAAATTATATAAACCTATGTAAAGAACTGTGGTGTTATAACTGTTTCCTTTCATTGCAAGAAATAAAAGTTCATAGACTTTCACCAGGATGGCCGAGTGGTTAAGGCGTTGGACTTAAGATCCAATGGATATGTATCCGCGTGGGTTCAAACCCCACTCCTGGTAAATCCTTTCTTTAAAAACGCTGAAGGAAAGTACAGTTGGTCCTGGGAGCAAGCGTTTCATTATCAGCAATCAAGATTGCATTATGAAAATTTGACTTTTTCTGGATGCAGTCTCAAAATGTCAACCGTGGGTTAATCAAAAACAAATCAAAGCCATTTCTACATACCACACTGGCCAAGTGGTTAAGGTTTTGGAAATAAAATCCAAAAGATTTGTATCTATTTGGGTGTAAACCCCTCTCCAAACGTGAGGCTTATATTTGAAATTCTGCCAAGTTTGCTTCAAAGGAGCCAATCCTGGAATAACATTGAAGCTATTTTTGCATAGTCACAAAAACTTTCACCTGTCGCAACAATGAACTTTATGTTAACAACACTGCATAAATTCCTGGGCTTTAAACTCAAATTGCTACTTAAAGCAAAGAAAATTAAGATTCAAAGTCAGTTATTGAAGAAAGAAATTGTATAAACCTACATAAAGAGCTTTGTTGTTATAACTGTTGAAACGCTGAAGGTGACAACAGTTGACCCTCGGAGCAAGCGTTTTATTTTTAGCCATCAACATTTCATTATGAAAATTCAGCTTTTTGTGTATGTAGTCTCAAAATGCCAACCTAGGGTTCATGAAGAGCAAATGATAGCCATTTGTTCATTGGTTCTTAGCAGGGTGACAAAATGGTTAAGGATTTGGAAATAAAACCATTAGATGCGTATCCATGTGGGTGTGAACACCTCTCCAAGTGTGAGGTTTACCTTTCGGAGGTCTGTCACATTTCCTGCAAAGGAGCCAACCCTAGAGCAACATTGAAGCTGTACGCGCATGGTCACAAGAACTTTCCCCTGTCGCAACAATGAACTTTATGTTATGACCAAGACATGAATTCCTTGGCTTTAGAGTCAAAATTGCTATTTAAGGAAAAGATAATTAAGCTTTAAAGTTAGTTCATAAAGATAGAAATTGTTTAAACCTATAGAAAGTGCTGTGGTGTTATAACTGCTACCTTTGATGGCAAGCGTCCAGTTCACAGATTTTCACTAGGATGGCCGAGTGGTTAAGGCGTTGGACTTAAGATCCAATGGATATATATCCGCGTGGGTTCAAACCCCACTCCTGGTAGCCCTTTTCTTTAAAACGCTGATGGTGATGACAACTAACACTCTGAGCAAGCTTTTTTTCGGCCATCAACATTTCAATAATAATCTTTGGCTTTTATGTGTATCCATATGGGTGTGAACCACTCTCCAAGCGTAAGGATGTTTTTTGGAGTTCTCCCAAGTTTCCTACAAAGGAGCCAATCCTGGAATAACATTGAAGCTATTCTTGCATGGTCATAAAAACTTTCTCTAGTCGTCGCAACAATGATGTTTATGTTGTGACCACTAGATAAATTCATTGGCTTTGCACACGCAATTGCCATTTAAGGCAAAGATAATTAAGTTTCCAAGTCATTTCTTAAAGATAGAAATTATATAAACCTATGTAAAGAACTGTGGTGTTATAACTGTTTCCTTTCATTGCAAGAAATAAAAGCGCATAGACTTTCACCAGGATGGCCGAGTGGTTAAGGCGTTGGACTTAAGATCCAATGGATATGTATCCGCGTGGGTTCAAACCCCACTCCTGGTATATCCTTTCTTTAAAAAAGCTGAAGGAAAGTACAGTTGGTCCAGGGAGCAAGCGTTTCATTATCAGCAATCAAGATTGCATTATGAAAATTTGACTTTTTCTGGATGCAGTCTCAAAATGTCAACCGTGGGTTAATCAAAAACAAATCAAAGCCATTTCTACATACCACACTGGCCAAGTGGTTAAGGTTTTGGAAATAAAATCCAAAAGATTTGTATCTATTTGGGTGTAAACCCCTCTCCAAACGTGAGGCTTATATTTGAAATTCTGCCAAGTTTCCTTCAAAGGAGCCAATCCTGGAATAACATTGAAGCTATTTTTGCATAGTCACAAAAACTTTCACCTGTCGCAACAATGAACTTTATGTTAACAACACTGCATAAATTCCTGGGCTTTAAACTCAAATTGCTACTTAAAGCAAAGAAAATTAAGATTCAAAGTCAGTTATTGAAGAAAGAAATTGTATAAACCTACATAAAGAGCTTTGTTGTTATAACTGTTGAAACGCTGAAGGTGACAACAGTTGACCCTCGGAGCAAGCGTTTTATTTTTAGCCATCAACATTTCATTATGAAAATTCAGCTTTTTGTGTATGTAGTCTCAAAATGCCAACCTAGGGTTCATGAAGAGCAAATGATAGCCATTTGTTTATTGGTTCTTAGCAGGGTGACAAAATGGTTAAGGATTTGGAAATAAAACCATTAGATGCGTATCCATGTGGGTGTGAACACCTCTCCAAGTGTGAGGTTTACCTTTCGGAGGTCTGTCACATTTCCTGCAAAGGAGCCAACCCTAGAGCAACATTGAAGCTGTACGCGCATGGTCACAAGAACTTTCACCTGTCGCAACAATGAACTTTATGTTATGACCAAGACATGAATTCCTTGGCTTTAGAGTCAAAATTGCTATTTAAGGAAGAGATAATTAAGCTTTAAAGTTAGTTCATAAAGATAGAAATTGTTTAAACCTATAGAAAATGCTGTGGTGTTATAACTGCTACCTTTGATGGCAAGCGTCCAGTTCACAGATTTTCACCAGGATGGCCGAGTGGTTAAGGCGTTGGACTTAAGATCCAATGGATATATATCCGCGTGGGTTCAAACCCCACTCCTGGTAGCCCTTTTCTTTAAAACGCTGAGGGTGATGACAACTAACACTCTGAGCAAGCTTTTTTTGGCCATCAACATTTCAATAATAATCTTTGGCTTTTATGTGTATCCATATGGGTGTGAACCACTCTCCAAGCGTAAGGATGTTTTTTGGAGTTCTCCCAAGTTTCCTACAAAGGAGCCAATCCTGGAATAACATTGAAGCTATTCTTGCATGGTCATAAAAACTTTCTCTAGTCGTCGCAACAATGATGTTTATGTTGTGACCACTAGATAAATTCATTGGCTTTGCACACGCAATTGCCATTTAAGGCAAAGATAATTAAGTTTCCAAGTCATTTCTTAAAGATAGAAATTATATAAACCTATGTAAAGAACTGTGGTGTTATAACTGTTTCCTTTCATTGCAAGAAATAAAAGCGCATAGACTTTCACCAGGATGGCCGAGTGGTTAAGGCGTTGGACTTAAGATCCAATGGATATGTATCCGCGTGGGTTCAAACCCCACTCCTGGTAAATCCTTTCTTTAAAAACGCTGAAGGAAAGTACAGTTGGTCCTGGGAGCAAGCGTTTCATTATCAGCAATCAAGATTGCATTATGAAAATTTGACTTTTTCTGGATGCAGTCTCAAAATGTCAACCGTGGGTTAATCAAAAACAAATCAAAGCCATTTGTACATACCACACTGGCCAAGTGGTTAAGGTTTTGGAAATAAAATCCAAAAGATTTGTATCTATTTGGGTGTAAACCCCTCTCCAAACGTGAGGCTTATATTTGAAATTCTGCCAAGTTTCCTTCAAAGGAGCCAATCCTGGAATAACATTGAAGCTATTTTTGCATAGTCACAAAAACTTTCACCTGTCGCAACAATGAACTTTATGTTAACAACACTGCATAAATTCCTGGGCTTTAAACTCAAATTGCTACTTAAAGCAAAGAAAATTAAGATTCAAAGTCAGTTATTGAAGAAAGAAATTGTATAAACCTACATAAAGAGCTTTGTTGTTATAACTGTTGAAACGCTGAAGGTGACAACAGTTGACCCTCGGAGCAAGCGTTTTATTTTTAGCCATCAACATTTCATTATGAAAATTCAGCTTTTTGTGTATGTAGTCTCAAAATGCCAACCTAGGGTTCATGAAGAGCAAATGATAGCCATTTGTTCATTGGTTCTTAGCAGGGTGACAAAATGGTTAAGGATTTGGAAATAAAACCATTAGATGCGTATCCATGTGGGTGTGAACACCTCTCCAAGTGTGAGGTTTACCTTTCGGAGGTCTGTCACATTTCCTGCAAAGGAGCCAACCCTAGAGCAACATTGAAGCTGTACGCGCATGGTCACAAGAACTTTCCCCTGTCGCAACAATGAACTTTATGTTATGACCAAGACATGAATTCCTTGGCTTTAGAGTCAAAATTGCTATTTAAGGAAAAGATAATTAAGCTTTAAAGTTAGTTCATAAAGATAGAAATTGTTTAAACCTATAGAAAGTGCTGTGGTGTTATAACTGCTACCTTTGATGGCAAGTGTCCAATTCACAGATTTTGACCAGGATGGCCGAGTGGTTAAGGCGTTGGACTTAAGATCCAATGGATATATATCCGCGTGGGTTCAAACCCCACTCCTGGTAGCCCTTTTCTTTAAAACGCTGAGGGTGATGACAACTAACACTCTGAGCAAGCTTTTTTCGGCCATCAACATTTCAATAATAATCTTTGGCTTTTATGTGTATCCATATGGGTGTGAACCACTCTCCAAGCGTAAGGATGTTTTTTGGAGTTCTCCCAAGTTTCCTACAAAGGAGCCAATCCTGGAATAACATTAAAGCTATTCTTGCATGGTCATAAAAACTTTCTCTAGTCGTCGCAACAATGATGTTTATGTTGTGACCACTAGATAAATTCATTGGCTTTGCACACGCAATTGCCATTTAAGGCAAAGATAATTAAGTTTCCAAGTCATTTCTTAAAGATAGAAATTATATAAACCTATGTAAAGAACTGTGGTGTTATAACTGTTTCCTTTCATTGCAAGAAATAAAAGCGCATAGACTTTCACCAGGATGGCCGAGTGGTTAAGGCGTTGGACTTAAGATCCAATGGATATGTATCCGCGTGGGTTCAAACCCCACTCCTGGTATATCCTTTCTTTAAAAACGCTGAAGGAAAGTACAGTTGGTCCTGGGAGCAAGCGTTTCATTATCAGCAATCAAGATTGCATTATGAAAATTTGACTTTTTCTGGATGCAGTCTCAAAATGTCAACCGTGGGTTAATCAAAAACAAATCAAAGCCATTTCTACATACCACACTGGCCAAGTGGTTAAGGTTTTGGAAATAAAATCCAAAAGATTTGTATCTATTTGGGTGTAAACCCCTCTCCAAACGTGAGGCTTATATTTGAAATTCTGCCAAGTTTGCTTCAAAGGAGCCAATCCTGGAATAACATTGAAGCTATTTTTGCATAGTCACAAAAACTTTCACCTGTCGCAACAATGAACTTTATGTTAACAACACTGCATAAATTCCTGGGCTTTAAACTCAAATTGCTACTTAAAGCAAAGAAAATTAAGATTCAAAGTCAGTTATTGAAGAAAGAAATTGTATAAACCTACATAAAGAGCTTTGTTGTTATAACTGTTGAAACGCTGAAGGTGACAACAGTTGACCCTCGGAGCAAGCGTTTTATTTTTAGCCATCAACATTTCATTATGAAAATTCAGCTTTTTGTGTATGTAGTCTCAAAATGCCAACCTAGGGTTCATGAAGAGCAAATGATAGCCATTTGTTCATTGGTTCTTAGCAGGGTGACAAAATGGTTAAGGATTTGGAAATAAAACCATTAGATGCGTATCCATGTGGGTGTGAACACCTCTCCAAGTGTGAGGTTTACCTTTCGGAGGTCTGTCACATTTCCTGCAAAGGAGCCAACCCTAGAGCAACATTGAAGCTGTACGCGCATGGTCACAAGAACTTTCCCCTGTCGCAACAATGAACTTTATGTTATGACCAAGACATGAATTCCTTGGCTTTAGAGTCAAAATTGCTATTTAAGGAAAAGATAATTAAGCTTTAAAGTTAGTTCATAAAGATAGAAATTGTTTAAACCTATAGAAAGTGCTGTGGTGTTATAACTGCTACCTTTGATGGCAAGCGTCCAGTTCACAGATTTTCACCAGGATGGCCGAGTGGTTAAGGCGTTGGACTTAAGATCCAATGGATATATATCCGCGTGGGTTCAAACCCCACTCCTGGTAGCCCTTTTCTTTAAAACGCTGAGGGTGATGACAACTAACACTCTGAGCAAGCTTTTTTCGGCCATCAACATTTCAATAATAATCTTTGGCTTTTATGTGTATCCATATGGGTGTGAACCACTCTCCAAGCGTAAGGATGTTTTTTGGAGTTCTCCCAAGTTTCCTACAAAGGAGCCAATCCTGGAATAACATTGAAGCTATTCTTGCATGGTCATAAAAACTTTCTCTAGTCGTCGCAACAATGATGTTTATGTTGTGACCACTAGATAAATTCATTGGCTTTGCACACGCAATTGCCATTTAAGGCAAAGATAATTAAGTTTCCAAGTCATTTCTTAAAGATAGAAATTATATAAACCTATGTAAAGAACTGTGGTGTTATAACTGTTTCCTTTCATTGCAAGAAATAAAAGCGCATAGACTTTCACCAGGATGGCCGAGTGGTTAAGGCGTTGGACTTAAGATCCAATGGATATGTATCCGCGTGGGTTCAAACCCCACTCCTGGTAAATCCTTTCTTTAAAAACGCTGAAGGAAAGTACAGTTGGTCCTGGGAGCAAGCGTTTCATTATCAGCAATCAAGATTGCATTATGAAAATTTGACTTTTTCTGGATGCAGTCTCAAAATGTCAACCGTGGGTTAATCAAAAACAAATCAAAGCCATTTCTACATACCACACTGGCCAAGTGGTTAAGGTTTTGGAAATAAAATCCAAAAGAATTGTATCTATTTGGGTGTAAACCCCTCTCCAAACGTGAGGCTTATATTTGAAATTCTGCCAAGTTTGCTTCAAAGGAGCCAATCCTGGAATAACATTGAAGCTATTTTTGCATAGTCACAAAAACTTTCACCTGTCGCAACAATGAACTTTATGTTAACAACACTGCATAAATTCCTGGGCTTTAAACTCAAATTGCTACTTAAAGCAAAGAAAATTAAGATTCAAAGTCAGTTATTGAAGAAAGAAATTGTATAAACCTACATAAAGAGCTTTGTTGTTATAACTGTTGAAACGCTGAAGGTGACAACAGTTGACCCTCGGAGCAAGCGTTTTATTTTTAGCCATCAACATTTCATTATGAAAATTCAGCTTTTTGTGTATGTAGTCTCAAAATGCCAACCTAGGGTTCATGAAGAGCAAATGATAGCCATTTGTTCATTGGTTCTTAGCAGGGTGACAAAATGGTTAAGGATTTGGAAATAAAACCATTAGATGCGTATCCATGTGGGTGTGAACACCTCTCCAAGTGTGAGGTTTACCTTTCGGAGGTCTGTCACATTTCCTGCAAAGGAGCCAACCCTAGAGCAACATTGAAGCTGTACGCGCATGGTCACAAGAACTTTCCCCTGTCGCAACAATGAACTTTATGTTATGACCAAGACATGAATTCCTTGGCTTTAGAGTCAAAATTGCTATTTAAGGAAAAGATAATTAAGCTTTAAAGTTAGTTCATAAAGATAGAAATTGTTTAAACCTATAGAAAGTGCTGTGGTGTTATAACTGCTACCTTTGATGGCAAGCGTCCAGTTCACAGATTTTCACCAGGATGGCCGAGTGGTTAAGGCGTTGGACTTAAGATCCAATGGATATATATCCGCGTGGGTTCAAACCCCACTCCTGGTAGCCCTTTTCTTTAAAACGCTGAGGGTGATGACAACTAACACTCTGAGCAAGCTTTTTTCGGCCATCAACATTTCAATAATAATCTTTGGCTTTTATGTGTATCCATATGGGTGTGAACCACTCTCCAAGCGTAAGGATGTTTTTTGGAGTTCTCCCAAGTTTCCTACAAAGGAGCCAATCCTGGAATAACATTGAAGCTATTCTTGCATGGTCATAAAAACTTTCTCTAGTCGTCGCAACAATGATGTTTATGTTGTGACCACTAGATAAATTCATTGGCTTTGCACACGCAATTGCCATTTAAGGCAAAGATAATTAAGTTTCCAAGTCATTTCTTAAAGATAGAAATTATATAAACCTATGTAAAGAACTGTGGTGTTATAACTGTTTCCTTTCATTGCAAGAAATAAAAGCGCATAGACTTTCACCAGGATGGCCGAGTGGTTAAGGCGTTGGACTTAAGATCCAATGGATATGTATCCGCGTGGGTTCAAACCCCACTCCTGGTATATCCTTTCTTTAAAAAAGCTGAAGGAAAGTACAGTTGGTCCTGGGAGCAAGCGTTTCATTATCAGCAATCAAGATTGCATTATGAAAATTTGACTTTTTCTGGATGCAGTCTCAAAATGTCAACCGTGGGTTAATCAAAAACAAATCAAAGCCATTTCTACATACCACACTGGCCAAGTGGTTAAGGTTTTGGAAATAAAATCCAAAAGATTTGTATCTATTTGGGTGTAAACCCCTCTCCAAACGTGAGGCTTATATTTGAAATTCTGCCAAGTTTCCTTCAAAGGAGCCAATCCTGGAATAACATTGAAGCTATTTTTGCATAGTCACAAAAACTTTCACCTGTCGCAACAATGAACTTTATGTTAACAACACTGCATAAATTCCTGGGCTTTAAACTCAAATTGCTACTTAAAGCAAAGAAAATTAAGATTCAAAGTCAGTTATTGAAGAAAGAAATTGTATAAACCTACATAAAGAGCTTTGTTGTTATAACTGTTGAAACGCTGAAGGTGACAACAGTTGACCCTCGGAGCAAGCGTTTTATTTTTAGCCATCAACATTTCATTATGAAAATTCAGCTTTTTGTGTATGTAGTCTCAAAATGCCAACCTAGGGTTCATGAAGAGCAAATGATAGCCATTTGTTCATTGGTTCTTAGCAGGGTGACAAAATGGTTAAGGATTTGGAAATAAAACCATTAGATGCGTATCCATGTGGGTGTGAACACCTCTCCAAGTGTGAGGTTTACCTTTCGGAGGTCTGTCACATTTCCTGCAAAGGAGCCAACCCTAGAGCAACATTGAAGCTGTACGCGCATGGTCACAAGAACTTTCCCCTGTCGCAACAATGAACTTTATGTTATGACCAAGACATGAATTCCTTGGCTTTAGAGTCAAAATTGCTATTTAAGGAAAAGATAATAAAGCTTTAAAGTTAGTTCATAAAGATAGAAATTGTTTAAACCTATAGAAAGTGCTGTGGTGTTATAACTGCTACCTTTGATGGCAAGCGTCCAATTCACAGATTTTCACCAGGATGGCCGAGTGGTTAAGGCGTTGGACTTAAGATCCAATGGATATATATCCGCGTGGGTTCAAACCCCACTCCTGGTAGCCCTTTTCTTTAAAACGCTGAGGGTGATGACAACTAACACTCTGAGCAAGCTTTTTTTCGGCCATCAACATTTCAATAATAATCTTTGGCTTTTATGTGTATCCATATGGGTGTGAACCACTCTCCAAGCGTAAGGATGTTTTTTGGAGTTCTCCCAAGTTTCCTACAAAGGAGCCAATCCTGGAATAACATTGAAGCTATTCTTGCATGGTGATAAAAACTTTCTCTAGTCGTCGCAACAATATAGAAACATAGAATGTGTCGGCAGATAAGAACCATTTGGCCCATCTAGTCTGCCCAATATACTGAATACTATGGATAGCCCCGGCCCTATCTTATATGAAGGATGGCCTTATGCCTATCCCATGCATGCTTAAACCCCTTCACTGTATTTGCAGCTACCACTTCTGCAGGAAGGCTATTCCATGCATCCACTACTCTCTCAGTAAAGTAATACTTCCTTATATTACTTTTAAACCTTTGCCCCTCTAATTTAAAACTGTGTCCTCTTGTGGTAGTTTTTCTTTTAAATATGCTCTCTTCCTTTACCGAGTTGATTCCCTTTATGTATTTAAAAGTTTCTATCATATCCCCTCTGTCTCTTCTTTCTTCCAAGCTATACATATTAAGGTCCTTTAACCTTTCCTGGTAAGTTTTATCCTGCAATCCATGTACTAGTTTAGTAGCTCTTCTCTGAACTCTCTCTAGAGTATCTATATCCTTCTGGAGATATGGCCTCCAGTACTGCGCACAATACTCCAAGTGAGGTCTCACCAGTGTTCTGTACAGCGGCATAAGCACTTTACTCTTTCTACTGCTTATACCTCTCCCTATACATCCAAGCATTCTGCTGGCATTTCGTGCTGCTCTATTACATTGTCTTCCCACCTTTAAGTCTTCTGAAATAATTACTCCTAAATCCCTTTCCTCAGATACTGAGGTCAGGACTGTGTCAAATATTCTATATTCTGCCCTTGGGTTTTTACGCCCCAGGTGCATTATCTTGCACTTATCCACATTAAATTTCAGTTTCCAGAGTTCTGACCATTCTTCTAGTTTTCCTAAATCCTTTTCCATTTGGCGTTTCTCTCCAGGAACATCAACCCTGTTACCTATCTTTGTGTCATCAGCAAAAAGACAAACCTTACCAGCGAGGCCTTTTGCAATATCACTTATGAAGATATTAAACAAAATCGGTCCCAGTACAGATCCCTGTGGAACCCCACTGGTAACAATGATGTTTATGTTGTGACCACTAGATAAATTCATTGGCTTTGCACACGCAATTGCCATTTAAGGCAAAGATAATTAAGTTTCCAAGTCATTTCTTAAAGATAGAAATTATATAAACCTATGTAAAGAACTGTGGTGTTATAACTGTTTCCTTTAATTGCAAGAAATAAAAGCTCATAGACTTTCACCAGGATGGCCGAGTGGTTAAGGCGTTGGACTTAAGATCCAATGGATATACACCCTTTTAACCG